>NC_041381.1:535952195-536085157 GCF_002162155.2 Triticum dicoccoides | reverse complement strand
ATAGAGAGGTGATGTGTATGGCAGAGGCCACCAACGATGGGGTGCGAGACAGAAAATGCCCGTAGAGAGGGAAGAGAAGGTGTGTGCGCGTCAGAGGAGTCGACATCGAGAGAACGTGTTTGTTCGAGAGACACCGAGGAAGACTACTATATATCAATGGTGCATGTAGGCGGGAATTAAACAAAGGGATGGTCTTATTTGTTTCGGGGATATAGGGGAAGAGTGAGAGGCGGGGGGGGGGGTAGCTAGAAGGAGATTGTTAAGTGTCAGTGCGTGTTTTACCCATCCAGGCCGAAGTTATGTGCACACAAGAGGAGAACGATTCGACGTGGCGTTAGGATTGAGGGTAATTAACTACGTATGGAGACATAGAGACCTTGAACGTGCATGTGTGAGAGGTATACATGTATACGTGGGATGTGTGTGTGTGTGTGCGCGCACGCATGATCGAGATAAAAGAAAGAAGACATAAGTCATAAGATCAACGACATGGGAGAGACGTATCGGTATGACAACATGCATGCATGTGAGAATGCAAGGAAGAAGGCCCGACAATTGAGCATGTGTTTTTGTCTTCAAGAGATAGTGGCGTGGGCTAGAGCATGCATCTATGGCGAGCAGAGGGAGTGAGGCACAACGATTGTGCAAAAGAGATCAACCTATAAATTCATATGTATGGAGAGACATATATAGTGTGGGTGATAGGAAGCAACACTCCTTGTGAGAAAGAAATGTTGAAGGAGAAGCTACAGATAGATACAGAGATGGAGATGCTAGCTAGAGGGAGATCCGCTAGTTTGTGTGTTGGAGATGAGCGCCGGGTGGTTCATAGGGTGAAGTTATATATGTGTGTGAGAGGGCACTTGACTGCATGTAGAGAGAAACATATGTAGTGTGTGTGATAGGAATCAAGAGTGAGGGCGAGAAAGAAGGTTGATGGAGAACCAGATAAATAGAAAGATAAAGATGCTAGCTAGTGTGTGTTAGAGATAGGAGTCGAGTGGATCAGAAAGCTGAGTTATGTGTGTGGGTGTGAGAGATATAGAGAGAGGGTGCATGTGAGTCAGATACAAACAGATATCAGAGAGAAATGAGATCCCGAGAGATGGAGTTTTGTGTCTGCGAGAGAGAAAGATATTTCACAACGAGAGTGATAGCTAGAGAGACATATGAGGGAACACAAGATATCTCTAGGGAGAGAGAGTGTGTGTGAGCAACATACAAGAGAACTATGGAGAAATATGAGACCCTGGGAGACAGAGTTTGTGTTTGTGTGTGAGAAAGAGATATTTAAGAGGAAGAGTCGTAGGTTCTCATATCTAAGGAGCGAAAGACATCTGTGTATGAGGGGTGTGCGAGTGGCACACATGGGAATAGTAGAGAGAAATGAGACCCCGGGAGGCAAAGTTTTGTGTTTGTGTGAGAGAAAGAGATTCCACATGGAGAATCATAGTTAGAGACACATAGCAGGGAGCGAGATATACTTAGAGAGAGATAGAGTGATGAAGGTCGAGGGAGAGAGTACTGTCAGTGTGTTATGAAGATAAAAGATCATTGTTGACGTACTTGTAGCACGAGAGATACCTGAGAGACGATGAACACGTATAGGTCCAGAGAGATAGTCCTATATAAGCATGAGTGATAGCTATAAGAGACTAATATCTGGATTAAAGGGGATTCAAATATTTAAACTGGAGATCACGACATCGATAATATCATAACGCAAATTTGTGTATCAAACATGCATATTCATTTTAATTTGGGCACACGTGTAATGTTATATAATTTATCAATATTGGTGATCCATAGATTCTTTAATTACAAACAATGCATGGTTTATATGCAATTAATATCTAAACGGGATTACACTATATGTTGCATGTGTGAAACACATTATACATGTTTGAGAAGTAAAAAAAACCGCATTAAACACACATTAATTGGAGACAGTTAGCAAGGAATGCATACATTGGATTTCAACATAAAGTGGTTTCAAATATTTGATGGATACGACCTTATGAATCTGAGATCATGCCATTTATAAACCATATTTATGTATAAATCGTGTTGTGATTTTGAAAGTATATATATATAAAAATGATGTATATAGAATTTAATTCCAATTGAAAATGGATCCCGTCCGAAAAAAATAGAATATAAACTGGATTCCAATTGAGTTGGCACGGTAAACGTGCAGTCTGCAAAATTTGACCAAAGCGAGGAAAGTCGCAGTAACCGCCCGAAACCAAAATCTACGAGATGGAAATTACTACTACCTATCCCTGCCACGCAAAGCCTATCTGCTGAATTTCTATAGGTTTTCATAGGGGTAGGTTTGTAATTTCACCCAGATGTGACATAGCCGCCTCTCACCCGGATTCATACACGGTGGGCGCCAAAACACAGTGTGTCCTCGGCCGAAATCGACTCCCTCCCCGATTCATATTCATACATGGTGGGCGCCAAAAACAAACTCTCGTCGGCAAATATTTGGTGTATGCGAGATTACCGTCCTATCCCCAACCGACTAATATTGGTGTGATGTAGTAGAAATTTGAAACGGGGGCTAAGTTTGTAAATTTCCTCGCATTTGAGACAAGCGCGCCCTGAATACATGGTTCCCCCCTTCTTCTCTACCTCCCTTTTTCGCATTGGTACTCCATGGGCGCAAAAACGCCCTCTCCACCCCACCCTCCAACGTCCGCTGCCGTCCGCCACACCATCGAACGCCATCCTCCTCCATGATGATGCAGCTGATACGCTGATGCCGCCGTCCATTACAAGAGATCGACCTATCTCATCCACGGCTTCGGACCGGGATCCTTGCATCCCATCCTCTAGCTTCATCCCAGCCGTCGTCCACCTTGTCGGCGCCGCTCCTACGACCGTCTCGTCCACCACGCCCCGCCGCCATCGTCTACCCTCCTAGATCAGCTTCCACGCCACCGACATCCATCGCTACCGCAGCACCGTCAAATTCTCAGCAGATGCATACACGGCGCCGCACCAGAGGCGGTACTCTTTCGTATCTGCTCAACTTATTTATCGCAGCAAGAAAATAGATCATCACTGCTTTACTCTGATTTCTTATCTTGGTTGCGAAGTTGCCTTTGTCCGGTTTGCACCTTCAGATCCGCCATGGCACGCTCAACACTATAGTCCCAATGCTTATGGTTTTCCCCTGTTATATTCCACACTAGTTAAATCACTGGAGACTAAATTTCAAAATTGGGTCAGTCGATTTTTCAGAGGTCGCCAGAGTTTGCCGGTGCGAACGAAGGGGCTCGGGAGGTTGTGGGGCCTCGCCGAACAAAGAAAACTCGACGCGGGTGGGGGTTGGGGCGGGGGTGGGGGTAGCGGAGGAACATAGGTGGTGGGGGCCGGTGGTCCGGCCGGTGACCCATGTGGTGTTCTATATGGGAAGAATCAGAGACAAGGAAGAAGAAGGGTTAGGAGACGTAGGATCTTCACGCAACCGCCTGAAATGGTCGAGAGACAGCTGGGAGTTGCATTCTTAATGCGCTCTGGTTCATCATGTGTGTGCACTGCGCAACCAACATTTTATTATCCAAAATCTGCTTGCTCTTCTTTACCATGTTCCTCTTCCGTTCTTCTTTAATATGTACTCTCTCCGTTCCTAAATACAAGTCTTTGTATAGATTCCACCATGGACTATATATGGAGCAAAATGAGTGAATCTACACTCTAAAATGTATCTGGATACATCTGTATGTGATCCATAGTGGAAATATCTACCAAGACATATATTTTGGAACGGAGGGAGTATGATAGTAGTAGAGTATGTTCCTTGTACTGAAGATGAGCAGGGACATTTGCAGTGTAGAGGTCTATATGGTCGGTTGTGATGGAAACTTTGAGCCTCTTAGATTCGTAGGATTTTGTAAACATGGGAATAGGATTTGTAGTGGCCTGCCCACTTGAATCCTATAAGAATAGCAAGGAAATGCGGGGAGCTGTGTCGCCTTTGAGAGTTACACTGATATTAACAGTACCGGACCTTCACTTGAAGAGAGCTGGTATCCGAAGCCTTTCTAGCCGTACCGGTAATACTAGCACATATATTCCAGCAAGTTCCACTTTGCTGATTTTTCTCTAATGCTTAAGGTTTTCCCGTTATATCGACACTATGATCTGTGTAGCTGCTTTGTGTCGCACTAGCAGCAGTCCACTCTTGAAGCTAAACACTGCAATGACTTACAAAATTGGCACCAAGGCAATGATTGCCATTCTGGCTGCAATGAAACTCATACGCTCCCCACCTGTTGACTCTTGTTCAGAATATGATCCTAATGACTCTTGTTCAAAATTGCCACATATAGAGAGACAACATGGAATTGCATTTCTTTGGGCGCTGTGATTCATCACGAGTGGCAAACAACATTGTATGCAATGAAGCGGAACATCAAGAATATGCTTCCTCTTCTATTCTTTAACATGTTCCTCTTTGTTTATTCTGTATTTAGTACGTACAATATGTTCCTTGTCAGGAAGGGTTGCAGGGACATCTGCAGTCAACAGCTAATAGAGCTAGCATGTACGTGATCGATAGGCTTTCAATAACTAGCGGCAATACAACACCATATTTTCAAGCCAGTTCCACTTTCCCGATTTATATATCGTGGTTATGGTGTACCCCTGTTATGTACACTATGATCTGCCTAGTTCCTCTATGCTCTTATTATAATGGTTTGGCAATAAACTCTCTATATAGTATATTATGAACCTATCATCTGCCAACTATCCTTACTTCCGGAGCCTATTTTTTTGTGTACTTGTGCCAGATTATATAAATGCACGCACCATATTACAGCACACATGAGCTCTCTCATCAGAATCCAGTGATAGCACACAAGTGTTTACAGGGGCGCCCCTATATTACAATATCATCTGCATTACAAAGATAATCTCACAACTAATTATGTTCTCATTGTTCTCAGATATTATATGCAATTACAGTGAATATCAGAATCCACGCATTAGAAGAATATTGTGGAACACTGCAATGACTTACAAAATTGGCACCAGGGCATTGAGTGCCATTCTGGATGCAATGAAACTCATACGCTCCCCACCTGTTGATTCTTGTTCAGAATATCATCCTAATGACTATCCTAACCTCGAGGAGTCAAAGGAAGATGGCATGTCCTATTCACCCATCAAGGTGCCTGTTCTAATTCGGCAAGGTTTTATTGATTGTGCGTATCTTGCATATGTTGTCTTGCATTTCTTCTACTTTGTTGCACCGCCATCTGCTTAGTTTACTCATCATATAACTCGAGATGCCATACCCATCCATTATCAATACATATTCCATCTGTCATCATACCATGTTTTTCCACTCAAATGTTGTTCTTGTGCATCAGACATCAAAAAGGAAGAGGGTGATTGCTGAACCTGAAGGAGCACCAGCAAAGTCCATGAAAAACATGGTGGTGCTGGAGAAATCAGACAGCACCCCACTTGTATTGGTTGTACAACCAGTGACACAAAACGTAGGACCGACTCCAGCAGGCTGTACCGATACTTCACTGGCCACACCACTAGCCCCACCATAGAGGACCTGCACTTCAGCAAAAGTTATACCGATTTCATTTGCCATAGCACCAGCCGTACCACAGAAAAATCCCACTCCAGCAAAAAGTACAGCAAGTCCACCGGCCGAAGACCTATCCCAACTGCAGAGATGGCCAATTCCTGCAGATTGGAACCCCATTCCATTTATTCCTAGTTTAAAACACAATGATTTCAATGTTGTTAGGGACTACGTGCATATATTCCCATCAAGGGAAGATTATAGTGAAGACAAACACCATTTTCACATCTTCCCGTCCAACTTACGTGTAAGTGCTATTATTCATGGTTATTATTTTGCTATTTTATGCTGATTGAACACATCAATGATTTACATTACATTGTTGTAACTAGGCGAGGGTCAATCTGGATAGTCATGACGAGTAAAGCTTGCTTGTTCTTTTCAAGGAAGCATTGCAGCAGTATCGGTGTTACCTGAGGAAATCACACTTTGATGGCAAGTCTATAAACGAATTTTCGGTGAAGTCTCCTGTGTTAAATTTAGAAGACATTGAATGGAAAAACCTTGTTATGCACTGGTCTCGTTCCCAGGATGAGGTACTGTCTATGAAATCACATGACAATTTGAAATTCTACTTTTCCGCATGTGCCTTACGGATCTTTTTTGTAGGAAATCTGCTCAAAGAAGAATTCTGGTTTGAAAAGAACGACATGATATCACAAATATGTTGCCCGCTGCTTTGCTCTTGTTAGTACCTGTTGTCCTGTGTCACTGTACTTGCATACATACCTGGTTCATTATGTGACAGCAGTATGCATGATAGCTTGCTTATCAATTGTTCGCTCCAAATTATCTGATCTGTATGAATGGTTACATTAGTGTAGAATATATCCAATGCCAATAAATTTCTTAGCTCTGCATTGTTCTTGTAAGTACATGTTGTCCTTTATCAGTGTACTTATATTGACAGGAAGTTGTTCATGTACCATCACTCTGCAGCTTATTTTCCTTTGCCCTCCATTTTCTACACATCAGATCTACATTTACTCTTACCATAAGGTTGGTACTGAAGAAGTTTAGCTGTGCATTGCTCTTGGCTGTGCCTTTTGCCTGTATCGCTGCACATACATTTATAGCTACTTGGTTATGTAGCATCACTCTTCATCTTATCTTAAATATTCTCCATTTTTTCGTATATTATAACATCTATATTTACTCTTAACAAAATGTAGAATAAAGGCAATGCTTATGAAGAAGATTCTGTGGTAAACTTCTTGAATTGCCCCCCCCCCATCAGCATGGACAAGGGCTTTATAGAGCCTCTCTTCACCAGTAATGTAAGTTTGTCCTTCTCAAGCCTTCAAACTTTGTTGTGTATATTTGGTTAGGCATGACTGCAACAACTATTTATTTTTGGTGTTGGCATCAAATTGCATGTTTAAAGTTTATTATGTAGTTCATATACAAAAGTTTGTCCTTCTCAATTTAAGTTTTCTATTGTACAACCAACTTCCTTCTTCATACCATGTAAATTAAACTATACAGAGCAAGTGATCTTATTTTGCACTGCAGGTATGCTTCTGTTCTTCATCCGTAATCCAGTAGTGTGGTGAACCTACCCACTACAACACAATGTCATATTCTGCAATGTCTTAACTATGAACAATGTCATATCATTCTACTATTATTTAAATCGTCTCTTTATCTGCCAATCTGAAATGGGATAAATTGACAGCACGCTAACCATTGATACTTATGAGTTCTTGATTTGTAATCCAGTGGTGTCGTGAAGCTGCCAACTCCTTCACAATGTCATTTCCTGCCATGTCTTGACCTGAATAATACCATATTGTGTTAATGCAATTTTAAACCGTGTCACTTTATTCGTCAGTAAGAAATGTGATGAATTGTCATCACTAATACTTTTATGTGCAAAACCTGTCATCTGTCTGCTTGTTTATCTTTCAGAGTGAGGAAGATATAAGTGTTGAACAAGCGCAGTCTCATCATCTTGCTCAGCTGCTTGCACTGCAGCTCCCCAGCAGGGCTAACCTTTCTTGAACTCTATTGAAGTGATGTCGGTTTTGTATATTATTTTGTCGGCGTGTTTATTTGCAGTGGTGGCGATCTTTGATGCCCAGTGTATGTAATCTGCTGTCTGCTTGTGCTTTATTATCATAGTGGCGAACTTTGATGCCCAGTGGACGTAATATGTCATAATTTCTTTATTGTATAGTCTAGATTTTTTCTTATTCACGATGCTGCAGTTATTTTCCTGTATATATATCGTGTCTTCGCAGTAAACCGGCCAAACCATAAAATTATGGTACATAATCGGGTCATCATGCAATCACGATGTATGATCCACATCATGGGCCCCGCAATCTTGGTCTGTTAAACGGCCAAAAGTAAACTGGCCCACTAGTAGGTAAGGGCCTTTAATAGGTCTAGTAACCCCCGGCCCTCTTTTCGCAAGAAAACTCAATGGGCTTTTAGGAGGCTGAGAAGTAGGTTGGGCCTGAAACGTGCCGAACTGCTCACAGGCCGGCAGCAGCCCGAAATGGACCCCGTCCCATGATTGTGCGAATCAAATCACGGGCTTTTAATAGGCCAAAATTGTCTCGGTCCTTGTTTGGCCCAATCAAATATCGGGTGCGAGCAGGCCGGATGCAAACCGGGCCGTAGTTAGGCCCAACTATATGACGGGCTTTTAACAGGCCGAAATTAATATAGGGCCGAAATGTTAAATGGGCCCTTAACAGGCCGAAACTAATATCAGGCCGAATTAATAAATGGGCCTTTAGCAAGTGGGCCCAAAAGCATAGCATCCAGTTGACGGGCCGAATCTGATATGGACCATAATTTAGCCCAAAGCCTCTTAAAGGGTCGAACCTGATCTGGGCCGTAATTTGGCCCAGAACATGGTAGGCTTTTAACGGGCCGGATCTCATATGGGCCATTATTAGGCCCGGAACGTGGCAGGCCATTAATGGACCGGATCAAATATGGGCCGACATTTGGCCCAAAACATGGCAACCAGTTAATGGGCTGGCCTACTAGGGTCCTCAAAATCTTGTGGGCCTACAGATGAGCTGGCCCATTAATGTTGGCGAAATCTCGTGGACCTTTAGCAGGGCCGGCCCATTATGATCCACAAGAATCTTGTGGGCCTTTACCTGGGCCAGCCCATTATGGCCTGCAAACTCTTGTGGGCCTTTAGCTAGGCCAGCCCATTATGGCCTGCAAAATCTTGTGGGCCTTTAGCTGGGCCAGCCCATTATGGTCCACAAAATCTCATGGGCCTTTAGCTGGGCCGGCCCATTATGGTCCGCAAAATCTTGTGGGCCTTTAGTTGGGTTGGCCCATTTAAACTTGATGGGCTGGTCCATGTGTCAACATATCATAGGCGCATCTCGCCCATTGGATGAGTGACACATGTGCCAACGCGGACCTGGCACGTGTCTCCTCCAGCAAATGATGATTTTACACGTGGAAAACCCCCATTGGTCGGGGCTGTTAACGGGTTATCGGATCCAAAACCCGACCCAATAGCTTAACGGCGTTCCGTTACGGTGGATGGCACGTGTCGGTCACCCTTGACGAAAGCACTTCCATGACACACGATTTATCGTCATGGAAGTGGACACTTCCGTGATGATAATTTTGGTAATGTCATGGAACACTTCTACGACAACACATGTATGACTATCTTGATTCTGTCATAAAATCATGATGGATGTACATGCATGACAAAAAAGGCGACCTACTGTGACAAACACGTATCATCACGGAAGTGTATTTTTTGTAGTGTACAGAAATATTCAAGAGTTACAGATTTCTACAGACTGTTCTGTTTTGACAGATTCTATTTTCTATGTGTTGTTTGCTTATTTTGATGAATCTATGGGTAGTATCGGGTGGTATGAACTATGGAAAGTTGGAATAAATTAGATATTACACCAATATAAATAAATAATGAGTTTACAACAGTACCATAAAGTGGTGATTTGTTTTCCTATACTAACAGAGCTTACGAGATTTTCTGTTGAGTTTTGTGTTGTGAAGGTTTCAAGTTTTGGGTAAAGATTTGATGGACTTTGGAATAAGGAGCGGCAAGATCCTAAGCATGGGGATGCCCAAGGCACCCCAAGGTAATATTCAAGGACAACCAAGATCCTAAGCTTGGGGATGCCCCGGAGGGCATCCCCTCTTTCGTCTTCGTCTATCGGTAACTTTACTTGAGGCTATATTTCTATTCACCACATTATATGTGTTTTTCTTGGAGTGTCTTGTATGATTTTAGGCTTTTCTTTTTAGTTTGCCATAATCATCATTGTTGTACACACCTTTTGGGAGAGACACGCATGAATCGTGATTTATTAGAATACTCTATGTGCTTCACTTATATCTTTTTAGAGCACGGTGGTGGTTTTATTTTGTAGAAATTTATGAACTCTCATGCTTCACTTATATTATTTGGAGAGTATCTAAAAACCATGGTAATTTGCTTTGGTTATAAATTTAGTCCTAATATGATGGGCATCCAAGAGGGATATAATAAAAACTTTCATATTAAGTGCATTGAATACTATGAGAAGTTTGATTCCTTATAATTGTTTTGAGATATGAAGATGGTGATATTAGAGTCATGCTAGTGAGGAGTTATGAATTTGAGAAATACTTGTGTTGAGGTTTGTGATTCCCGTAGCATGCACGTATGGTGAACCGTTATGTGATGAAGTCGGAGCATGATTTATTTTTTGATTGTCATCCTTTGTGTGGAGGTCAGGATCGCGCAATAGTTAACTCCTACCAACCCTTCCCATAGGAGCATGTGTGTAGTGCTTGGTATTGATGACTAATAGAGTTTTGCAATAAGTATGTGAGTTCTTTATGAATAATGTTGACTCCATGGATTATATGCACTCTCACCCTTCCACCATTGCTAGCCTCTCTTGTGCCTCGAAACTCTCGCTGGTACTATACACCCACCATATACCTTCCTCCAAACAGCCACCATACCTACCTATTATGGCATTTCCATAGCCATTCCAAGATATATTGTGATGCAACTTTCCATCGTTCCGTGTATTATGACACGCTTCATCATTGTCATATTGCTTTGCATAATCATGTAGTTCACATCATATTTGGGGCAAAGCCACATTTCATAATTCTTTCATACATGTCACTCTTAATTCATTACACATCCCATTACACTGACGGAGGCATTCATATAGAGTCATATTTTTTCTAAGTATCGAGTTGTAATTCTTGAGTTGTAAGTAAATAGAAGTGTGATGGCCTTCATTATTAGAGCATTGTCCCAGTGAGGAAAGGATGATGGATACTATGATTCCCCCACAAGTCGGGATGAGACTCTGGATGAAAATAAAAAAGAGAAAAAAAAGAGACCAAAAAAATGAGAAAGGCCCAAAGAAAAAAAGGGAAAAAGGAAAATAAAATAAATAAATAAATGAGAGAAAAAGAGAGAAGGGGCAATGTTACTATCCTTTTTCCACACTTGTGCTTCAAAGTAGCACCATGATCTTCATGATAGAGAGTCTCCTATGATATCACTTTCATATACTAGTGGGAATTTTTCATTATAGAACTTGGCTTTTATATTCCAGCGACGGGCTTCCTCAAATTTCCCTAGGTCTTCATGAGCAAGCGAGTTGGATGCACACCCACTTAGTTTTTCTTTTTGAGCTTTCATAAACTTATAGCTCTAGTGCATCCGTTGCATGGCAATCCCTACTCACTCACATTGATATATATTGATGGACATCTCCATAGCCCGTTGATACGCCTAGTGTATGTGACGTTATCTTCCACTTTTTGTCTTCTCCAGAACCACCATTCTATTCCACCTATAGTGCTATGTCCATGCCGCACGCTCATGTATTGAGTGAAAGTTGAAAAAGTTTGTGAATACTAAAGTATGAAACAACTGCTTGGCTAAAATCGGGGTTGTGCATGATTTAAATATTTTGTGTGATGAAGATAGAGCATAGCCAGACTATATGATTTTGTAGGGATAGCTTTCTTTGGCCATGTTATTTTGAGAAGAAATGATTGCTTTATTAGTATGCTTGAAGTATTATCGTTTTTATGTCAATATTAAACTTTTGTTTTGAATATTTTGGATCTGAACATTCATGCCACAATAAAGAAAATTACATGGATAAATATGTTAGGTAGCATTCCACATCAAAAATTCTGCTTTTATCATTTACCTACTCGAGGATGAGCAGGGATTAAGCTTGGGGATGCTTGATACGTCTCCAACATATCTATAATTTTTTATTGTTCCATGCTATTATATTATCTGTTTTGGATGTTTTATATGCATTATTATGCTATTCTATATTATTTTTGGGACTAACCTATTAACCTAGAGCCCACTACCGGTTCCTATTTTTTCCCCTATTTTAGAGTTTCGCGGAAAAGGAATACCAAACGGAGTCCAAACGGAATAAAACTTTCATGATGATCTTTCTTGGACCAGAAGCAAACCAGGAGACTTGGAGATGAAGTCGGAGGAGCAATGAGGCGGCTACAAGGGTGGAGGGTGCGCCCCCCTGTCTTGTGGGCCCCTTGTGGGTCTCCTGACCAAATTCTTTCGCCTATATATTCCCTTATACCCCAAAACCATCAGGGGCATCCACGAAAACACTTTTCCACTGCCATAACCTTCTGTACCCATGAGGTCCCATCTAGGGGCCTTTTCCGGCATCCTGCCGGAGAGGGATTCGATCACGAAGGGCTTCTACATCAACACCATTGCCCTTCCGATGAAGCGTGAGTAGTTTACCTCAGACCTACGGGTCCATAGCTAGTAACTAGATGGCTTCTTCTCTCTCTTTGATTCTCAATACCATGTTCTCCTTGATGTTCTTGGAGATCTATTCGATGAAATACTATTTTGCGGTGTGTTTTCCGAGATCCGATGAATTGTGGATTTATGATCAGATTATCTATGAATATTATTTGAATCTTCTCTAAATTCTTATATGCATGATTTGATGTCTTTGCAAGCCTCTTCGAATTATCAGTTTGGTTTGGCCAACTAGATTGGTTCTTCTTGCATTGGGAGAAGTGGTTAGCTTTGGGTTCAATCTTGCGGTATTCTTTCCCAGTGATAGTAGGGACAGCAAGGCACGTATTGTATTGTTGCCATCGAGGATAAAAAGATGGGGTTTTCATCATATTTCTTGAGTTTATCCCTCTACATCATGTCATCTTACTTAATGCGTTACTCCGGTCTTTCTGAACTTAATACTCTAGATGCATGCTGGATAGCGGTCGATGTGTGGAGTAATAGTAGTAGATGCAGGCAGGAGTCAGTCCACTTGACACCGACATGATTCTTATATTCATGATAATTGCCTTAGATATCGTCATAACTTTGCGCTTTTCTATCAATTGCTCGGCAGTAATTTGTTCACCGGCCGTATTATTTTCTA
This sequence comes from Triticum dicoccoides, assembly GCF_002162155.2. Classification (NCBI taxonomy): domain Eukaryota; kingdom Viridiplantae; phylum Streptophyta; class Magnoliopsida; order Poales; family Poaceae; genus Triticum; species Triticum dicoccoides. The sequence goes on along the minus strand of NC_041381.1, from coordinate 536,072,134 downwards.
TCTTGAGAGAAGCCTCTAGTGAAACCTATGGCCCCTAGGTCTCTTTTCCATCATATCAGTTCTCTTTTCCATCATACAAGTTTCCGATCTACTAATCTTGCAATCTTTTACTTTCCGATCTATAAACCAAAAATACCAAAAATATTTACTTTATCGTTTAAATGTCTCTATCATATCTCACTTTTGCAAGTAACTGTGAAGGGATTGACAACCGCTTTATCGCTTTGGGTGCAAGTTTGTTTGATTGTTTGTGCAGGTATTCTATGATTTGTGCGTTGTCTCCTACTAGAATTATACCTTGGTTCTCAAATTGAGGGAAATACTTATCTCTACTTTGGTGCATCACAATTTCCTCTTCAAGGGAAAAACCAACACAAGCTCAAGAAGTAGCAATAACCCTTAAAGTGGCCAGCAATATTGTTGACTGCCTCATGATAAGCCGCCATGAGCGGATCTTTGGTATCCCACTTGCTTGAAACTTGCTGAGCCACCAAGTCTGAGTTGCCCAGACACCTAACCCGGCTAAGGTTCATCTCTGTAGCCATACAGAGCCCGTGCAACAAAGCTTCATACTCAGTTGCATTGTTAGGACATGGGAACATGAGCCTTAAGACATAACAAAATTTATCACCTCTTAGGGATTCCAGAATAAATCCAGCCCCTGAACCTTCCAACTGTCTTGACCCATCGAAGTGTATAGTCCAATACGTGTGTTATCGGGCTTCTCCTCAGGTGGTTGCAGCTCTGTCCATTCATAAATAAAATCCACCAAAGCATGAACTTGATGGCGGTTCTAGGCACATACTTAAGATGATGTGGCCCAAGCTCAATTGCCCACTTAGCAACCCGGCCAGTGGCTTCCCTATTCTGTATGATATCTCCCAGCGGGGCTAAACTGACCACTGTAATTGGGTGTCCAAGGAAATAATGCTTTAACTTGCGACTCACCATGAACACTCCAAACACAAGCTTCTACCAATGTGGAAATCGCTTATTAGATTATGTTAAGACTTCGCTGACGTAATAAACCAGCCGCTGAACTGGATATTCCTTCCCTGCCTCCTTGCGCTCCACGACAACTGCCACGATGATGGCCTTGTTATTAGCCGCCACGTATAGGAGCATAGGCTCTTTGTCAATCGGAGTAGCCAAGATTGGCGGCTCAGCCAACTGCCTCTTAAATGCCTCGAATGCCTCATTGGCGGCATCACTCTAGACAAAATGATGTGTCTTTTTCAACATCTGATACAAAGGAATAGCCTTCTCACCCAGGCGGCTTATGAACTGACTTAGGGCTGCAATACGACCCGCCAGGCACTAAACATCATTGACATAGGCCGACTTAGACAGAGAGGTGATAGCCTTGAGTTTCTTCGAGTTGGCCTCGATGACCCATTCTGAAACTATAAACCCTCGCAACTTGCCTGCAGGTACACCAAAAACACACTTGGCCGGGTTAAGCATCATCTTGTAGACCTGGAGATTGTCAAAGGTTTCCTTCAAGTCAGCAAGCAAGGTCTCTTTCTTCCTTGACTTAACCATAATATCATCTACATAAGCATGAACATTGTGCCTAATATGACTATGAAAACAATTGTGAATGCAGCGTTGGTAAGTCGCAGAAAGCTCCAAAATGTGTGATGAAAGATGTCTTATCTTGGTCTTTAACTGCCATCTTGATCTGGTAATAACCAGAATAAGCATCCAAGAAACATAAGCTCTCACGACCCGCTATTGCATCAATGATCTAGTCGATACGAGGGAGAGCAAATGGATCAGTCGGACAAGCCTTGCTGAGATTGGTGTTATCAATACACATACGCCATGTGCCATTTTTCTTAAATAACAACATAGGGTTAGCTAACCACTTAGGGTGAAAAACTTCTACGATAAACCCGGCCGCCAAGAGCTGGGCTACCACTTCTCCAATAGCCTTACGTCGCTCTTCATTGAAACGATGGAGGAACAGTTTGACTGGCTTAACTTTGGGATCGACATTAAGGTGGTGCTCAGCAAATTCTCTCGGTACACCTGGAATGTCAGAAGGCTTCCATGCAAAGATGTCCTGATTCTCATGGATGAACTCGATGAGCGCGCTTTCCTATTTAGGATCCATCCCAGCACCCACAATAAACTGCTGAGAAGAGTAGCCAGGGACAAAATCCACTTCCTTGGTATCTTCTACCGACTTAAACTTCACCAGACGGTCCTGCTCAGTAGTGGTTTTTTTTCAAACGAGTCATGTCAGCCGGGTCAACATTGTCCTTATAATACTTGAGCTCCTCAGTGGCACAAGCCGCCTCTGCATAAGCGGCATCACCTTCCTCACACTCCAAGGCGACTTTCCGATCTCCATGAACCATAATCGTTCCCTTTGACCCTGACATCTTTAGCTACAAGTAAACATAGCAAGGGCAGGCCATGAATCGAGCATAAGCCGGCCGTCCAAACAGCGCATCATAAGGACTTTTGATTTTGACCACCTCAAACCACAAAGTCTCATCTCTATAATTATATTCAACACCAAAGGATACTTCTAGAGCAATCTTCCCTGCAGGGTAAGCCGACTTGCCTGGTAGAACATATGGAAGACGGTGGACGACGGCTTAAGATCCTTCTCTGTGAGATTCATCCATCTGAAAGTGTCATAATATAGGATATTAATGCTACTACCACCATCCATAAGAACTTTGGTGAATTTGTAATCTCCTACCTGAGAAGCGACCACAAGATCCAGTTGGCCCGGATTATCAACCGGGGGCGGGTGATCCGCTCGACTCTAGGTTATGGTGTGCTTGGACCACCTCAAATACTGTGGAAAAACCAGCTCAACTCCATGAAATGCCCGTTTATGAACCTTCTGATCATGCTTACAAGTACTTGTAGTAAATACGTGATATTGCCCACTATTAAGCTGCTTGGGATTGCTCTAATACCCGGACTGATTGTTCCCCTAGCCAGACTGCTGATGACCCTGATTCTGATAGCCAGAGTTTGAGCCGCGTCCATTGAAGCTGGATCCTGGGAACCCGCCGGCACCTGACCCACTAGGCGGACCATTGCCATTATCATGGTGCTGCTGAAACTGGTTCTTAAGCTCCTGCATGATATGAAAATCCTTCCAAGCATGTTTGGCTGGCTTGTTAGGATAACTGTGCTTTGAATAGGGGCTATTGAGCATTTCCTCCAGACTCTATGATCTCCCTCCATTGAAGGGTGGCTTACCATTGCCATTGTGATGTTGATTCTTATATCCAGCGTTGGTGTTAGCCACCAAATCTGACCCACCGTCAGGGTACTTGCGGTTACCACCATTACCCTGGTTATTGCCAATATGCCATGCCACATTCTGCTGCTGGCCTTTAGCACTGCCGTTTTTCTTGCCCTTGTTAGACTTGTCATCATCAGAACTGGGATCCTTTGTGTTGTCAGGATCTGCATATTTTGTGAGAGCACACATGAGTTCTCCCATGTCCTCACATGTACGCTTGAGCCGGCCAAGCATCTACGTAGGAGGAAAAAAATGATAGTTCTTCTCTAGGATCAGAACCGCTTGAGCCGCCACAATGTTCTCTGGCGAGTGGATGATGGCAGAGACCCGCCAGACACAATTATGGGCCGACTCATCCTAATACTGCACACAGTGATCCAAATCGACTATGGTCAACAGCTGCTTGCATGTTCCATTTATGTTCTTCATAGAACATGCCTCTAACTCTTCCCATGAGTTGATAGAATTAGGAGCAGTCCTTTAACCATGTTCGAGTCGGCCCCTCCAACATCATAGTGAAGTATTTGGCACAAACTGCGTCGCTGACCTCCAACATATCCATGGCCAACCCATAGCTCTCAATCCAGCCCACGGGCTCTAGATCAGCCGTACAGTTAGGTATCTTACGGGACCTTTAAAATCCTTAGGCATACGCTTCTTGAGAAGGGCCAGCACAAGACACGGCACTCCAAGGCTTCTAGTTCTTAACCTGGCTTCTGTTGAGCTTGAAGGAATCACAGGACAAGGCTCATAAGCCCCCTGGTTTACTTCGCCCGCCTCTCTACGCCCCCCCGCATTGTCCATGAACGCTTGAGAAGCCCCCCGTTGATTTGGCGGGTTAACATGGGTAGGGTTTCGATACCTCCCACTGCTAGAGACTGCGGGTGAATCAATATGCCGGCTGTAACTACGGGTTGGTAGAGGTGTTGAGTGCACACGATCACAACTATACGAATAGGCGGCCTTCTGTGCAATGGCTGTTGGCAAGAGCTCAACTGCGTTCTTGGTCTCCACCACAACTGGTGAATTGCCAGTAATAGGAATCACCTCTAGCCGGGTCGCTGCTGCTACTATGTTATCCAACGGGTTAGAGAAGTGCCTCGATGGCATCAAGAAACATTGTGGCAGTGTCCGATTGGGGCGCAGGTTGGGCGCCTGCTCTTCCCTCTGTGACGGCTCATGCTGATGAGGTCGAGCCACCGCCCGACTTCCTGGCAAGTCTGGGTTGAACCGGGGGTTCACCCGGGCATCTGCAGTACTTGGTCCCGCTCCGGGAGTGCCAAACAAACACCTCGGGTCATATGTCAATGGCAAACGACTCTGCTGCCTCCTCTGGAATACTGAATTGTTTGCATTCATGTCCAGATTTAAGCACTAGGCCTCCTCCCTCACGTGCTCTGCCTCTGCATCAACCTAAGCTTTCAGTGCAGCTAACTAGATGTTCTCCACGTTGATATCCTCATGGGCCTTGTTCATATGATCGCGAATCTTTTCAATCTCTGCATTGCACTCCACCTGATTCGTGGCGGTGACTTCCATTGCTAGAAGGGTTGTTAAAGTGCCCATGAGGTTAGACAACACTAGAGCCAATGTCCTAATTGAGCCGCCAGCACCCGCAGCCGCAGCGGCCGAGTAAGATGTCACAGCCACAGTCGTCAAAGAATTGTGAGCCGGCGCTGTCAATGAATTGAGAACCAGCGTCATGCCAGCCATAAAGATGGCGGCTCGGCTCGGCGGCTCGTATGGGTCCGGAATCATGCTTCCATCGGAATAGCCCCCAAGTACGCCGTCTTGGAGTTGGTAGATTGACTCTATCTCACCGGTGGACAACTTATCACCTGAGTAGACGAGAGTCTCCCCTCTAGATGCAGAGTTTTCCGCAAGTCCCACGCCTTGCGTGAAACCGACAAAGACGGGCTTCGAGACGGCTTAAATCCGGGTGGGTTGCGTGCGCCAAGCCGGCTCGATGAGGTTGGTGCAGATGTCCGGCTCAGGCTTAGATCCACAAATCTTACCGATGAAGATGTGAATTCCACCGAAGGGGACCCGATACCCATACTCGATTGAGTCGTCCTTGGGACCCAAGCCGGTGTCGTCGATGTAGAGCTTTCTGCAGCGAATCTTCATCATCTTGCCAATGGTGTATCCCTCGATCCCTGTGAAATAGCCCTTCAAGAACTAGAAACCATCATGCGGTGGCCCCATGGTGGGCGCCAACTATCATGGTGTTAACATGATAGATGTCCTCGTGAGAGGACTTAAGAGTGAGGCCATCGCAGCGGTGACTAAATTGTCAGGGTTGAGCGGGATGAGAGACACGGGTTTACCCAGGTTCGACCCCTCACGCTGGATGTAAAGCCCTACTCCTGCTCTTGTTGCTTGTTGTTTGAGTATCGATTACAAGGGAGCAGATTCACTTGACCTAGCTATCGATTGATTCTAACATGTCTATTCTACACCGAGAACTCGCCTATATATACGAATCTAGGCCGCCGACTTACAAGAGTCCGGGTCGGGTTATGACCCGTGACCAATTTGTACTCTATGTCGCCTTGCCTTATCAGGCAAGTCACCATCAGGTAGCTTACACTTTAAGGTCACACGCCGTCTTCTGACCTTGGGCCTTCCTCTTGCCCATCTTGTAAGTCACCTTCTTCAGCCTTGTGCCTTGCTCACCTGGGCCTGCCTAAAGCCCCATCGTATTAAGTCGCCAGCGGCCTAACCCGGCCCATCTAGGGTGGGTTATATTACGGGGTTATATCCCCAGCACACTGCATTTGAACCACCATGAGCAACAACACTGCCACCTTACTCGGACTCCTCGTCCACATCCTCGACTTCATCCTTGTCCCTCTTCCTCTTGGCCGATACTTCTTTGCTTGAACCGCACACTAGGCTCTCACTCTTTATCCAACCCTTGAAGATATTGAAACAAAGGCACGCATCCATTGCAACGTACTGGATGTGGTATTTATCTATTAAATTCCACTCATGCAAGATGAAACTTGTGGTGAGGTTTCCTTAGTTTGCCGTTCGAAGGATCAACCATGGCTCCTGCCAAGGTCAGCATTGAAGGCTAACATGAGGGCACCAGCCTATTCTTCTGGAGGTCGAAGGGCTAACCTACAATGAGGCCTATCCGACGCAGGACTTTTCATCGTCATTATGAAAGTTTACAGTAACGAATTTGACTCTATCATGTGTGAGGAAGTTCTTGAAATCCTCGCACTTAATGTCGACATGGCATATGTGGTAGACCAAGCACAAGTTATGCACACAAACCTGAATCACGGCGGGCTTCTTCTTCTCTTCCTCCTTTAGATTCTTCTCTTTCCTTAGGACTGTGGTGTACTCAACATCTAGCCCAGTGACCCACTCTTCACCATCTGAATTTTTGAACATGCGTTTGAAGCAATCAAGGCATCCTTTCACCATCACGGAAGACGGGTGTAGATGACGTCAAACTCATTGTCGGTGATGGTTCTAACCTTGTACTCAAGACTGATCATGGAGATTTGGGACGCCATGGATTTTGGAGGAGGATTAGGATTAGTGGAACTGCTATAATGTGAAAAGATGGGACGACTAGTAGCGATCTGTCGTAATGTTAAAGGATGACCAGGGATGAGTAGGAGCGAATTGCTAGCGATTTTCTGATTGTAAAAGTGTTCAGTGGGGCGTGTGAATGGCAGGGTAGTGGCTTGCCTGATGGATAAGTGGCTTCATGCACAGTAATATGGGGGCCAACTAGATGTCATGTCTACTAGACCCACTTCGTAGGCCTGACAGTATAGCATCTCCTTGTTCGCACGTCAAGTGTCGGGAAAATTACAGGTGATATGAAGCTTTCCATGCTCCCATGATACGGGCTTCCGAGAGCCCTTGGATATGAGATTGAACGGTTGCATGGCGTGGTTCTAGACCAATGGGTGAATATCCTATCCTGAAGGGTTATTCTGCAAATTTTCAGCAACTTAGCATGCGACCGTTTGATCTCAGATCCAAGGGTTGTTAGCAGCCCGTATCATGCTCGTGCCTACCACGATCGTCGCCTCGCTCGCACGGTCGCGCCCATGGAGATTTTGTACGGCTTATAATGAGCATTTTTTTCCTACTTCGCATGCATGAAACTACTTCCTCCATCTAGATGCTTTAGGATATCTGATGTTGGCATGTCATACCATAGTCATCACTTATAGTCACTCATGCAACAAGGTTACGGTTGGCTATAAGAGTATTTGTTTTACTTCTCTCTATCTCTTTCTTCATAGTATTTATTGCATTTGCCAAGGAGTAAGTAGCTAGGGTCTTGCCCAAGAGCCCACTCTCACCATTTTCCCCATGTCTCTCTCCTCGACATATAAGAAAAAGTGCCATGTAAGCGGGCTATAAGCCGATTATTGGCCCTGTTTGGATACTCTAACTTAGTTGGAGGTTAGAGTTAGTTTCTAGCTCATGATTAACCCCGAACTAACTCTAGTCGAAGAGGTGTTTGGATGACAGAGTTAGATTGACAATAAATACACTTGATGGAGACAGAAAAGTGATTTTTCAATGGGCCTAATGAGAACTAGCTCCAACTAGCACCTCTTGTCTGGCGGGATAGAGAGAGAGAAAAGTGATTTTTCAGTGGGCCCCATGAGAACTAGCTTCAATTACCATCTCTTGGGTGGGATGTTTTTTTGGTGAGTTAGATGCAACTAGCTCAAACCAGCCCTCATGTTTGAATACCTTAGGGCTATTTGAGCCCAAACTAGCTCAAACTAACTCTTACCCATGGATCCAAACAGGGCCATTATAGAGTACTTGTTCTTAGCACCTGTATACCATGGAGGGGATCAGGGGAGACTCATCCCGGTTGTAACGCCATAGTAATAATGATAATGACCAGTCAAATCACTAGGCCCCACCTATCAAACAGTAATGAGCCGTCAAATCATACAACCCTATGTTTGCAGCAATAACATCAATCCGCTACTCCCTCATCTTCTCGGCTCCCTGTTGAACCAACTAGGCGGAACTGCCCCGCCTACCGCGCGGGAAAAGCCCCGCCCTTGACTTTTAAATATAATTTTTTATCCATGGATTGCGCCATGGAGCAAAGCCAGAAGAAATGGTGGTACACATGTATACAGCACGCCCGTCGCGTTCACGTCGCACCCCAGATGGTCGGTCGGTCTCGCACACCGCTCACTGAATGGAACGCGCGTCATATTGCATTTGCACACACATGTGGGACCGCAATTGTGAACCTACCATAGCACACGCACACTCCCCCATCCTCGCAAGTCGGCTGAGTTAATAGTAGAGAGAGATGAGCGATAGTACTGGAGCAGTGTTGTACACACGTCTATGCCTGGACGATCCCTGCACGACACGGGAGATCAGTTTGTATATGCAGGTGACCAGACTCCAGCAGATGGCTGGATTGGATATCATCTACATATCAGGCAGGCTGTATTGTACAGGGCTGTAGCTCTGATGAGAAATCTAAAAAAAAGGTTTCTTGTCATCTCGCAATATTATGTGTCATGTGTGTCGGATCACTGCGAGGGTTAAACAGGGACAACTGCGTTCCTCCAAGGCGCTGTTCCTTGGGGGCACATGCACGAAGACTACTCGGCTGCCATCTAGGTCAAACTAGCTCTGTTAATTAGGATAACTATCGATTGACCCATCTTCTACGAGTTTGTCTTTAATTTGAGCTTTGATCCTCGTCTAGTTTTTCTGTCGGGATTCATTTTGTCTCCTTGGGGCAGCGAGGTTATGGTTTCTTCTCATGTGACATTTTTTCGTGTTATATGTTAATCCGAAGCTTCAGATCAAAATGACGACAACTGCGCTTCCGGGGCACGTGCATGAAGACTTTTTGATGGTCATTGACGCGGCCAAGCCGGCTCCGGTAAAAAAACTACTCCACTATATCGGCAGGAGCTTCCACGCTTGCTTGCTAGTTTAGCTCTCTTCACACTCTATCGTCCTCTCTAGACTAAACACAATAGCGGTGGCCACACTCTCTCTCTCTGCTCACCGCTGGTCACAGATCCAGCCAGATCCCCTCCATCAGGGAAGGTGAGAAGGTGCAATGTTCACGCGGTCGTCCTTGACAACGGCTCTGACCCACTGCCAGTGCATCCTGATCAATGTGTCTTACCACTGTTCTCTCCCACGCAGCTCCAGCAAGGGAGGGCCTCCGACCCCTTCTTCCTCGTTGTCATAGTGCGGCCAGATCCGGCCTCCCGCCGCCCATGTAGCGACATTCCGACGACCTTTAGGTATAACTTCCTTTGAAACCGGCCTTGCTCTACTGCCTCAGCTCCTCACATCGCTGCATTTGTATCTTTTACTACTTCTCAGGCCGCTCGTAGATAGGATCGATCGGCTGTTTGAAAGCCACCTGAACTTTTCCTGTTAAGAGGTAGAACTACTTCATGCAGTAAAATCTAGTAGTACTACTTCATGCAGTCGAATCTAGTACTACTTGGTTCCGCAGGGAAGGAAGGGGTGGGTGTGGGGGGAGATTTGTGACCTAAATCTAGGACTTTGTCAAAATAGGAAATAATGGGGGCGAAAAGTAGCAGAGACTAGCTATCCAATTCGTCTTTTGGTCTAATAGGGAAATAAAGGGAAACACTGTACAAACTCGATATAAACCGGTCTATTGGTTGAAAAGGAAAGAAAGTGGGAACTGGGGGACAAGTCAACAGTGTATGTCCAGCACTAGATTTGTTGGCCTCACACAGTAAAAGGTGACTATACCGAACAAAAATGGGACCAACCAAATATCCTGTTAGGATGTTTGTTGCCCCGAGCCCCTCTTATGTAATGCCATTGGTAAAATGTACTTGCAGTCCCACTGTTAAAGTAAGGACACATTGAACCAATGTTGTTTTCAATGTAATGCCTCCAGTAATATGAATCAGGCACTATTTTTCATGTCTTGCTAAATTTCCCATTAAGATAAGTTACTTATTTTTGCTAGAAATGCAACTATCATGGTCTGCCTACTCTCTCGTGCCCAAATACCAACTCTTCAGCACCTGTTAATGTAATGTTGCTGGTAAAATGAAGCAATGGCACCATTAAAGTAATGTCGTATTTAATGGTTGTCATAGTTAATCCTAATGCCCACATTAATATCTAGCAATGCTGCTGTTTAGAAATTACTATTGTCCTTGTAGGATCGCCATTTAGATAAGGTACGTGCTTCTTTTCATTTGATGCATGTTTCATCACTTGTTAGTCACTCTCCTTTCCACCTTTTTGTGCAAACAAAGATATACATTTCACGCTTGATCTTAGTTGAACTGCACAAAATGATATCCACATTATAGTTGAACATTCCACGAGCTTCACGACCAACCTTGATGTTGCCAATTTTATTGCAATAATGAAGAAGAAGCTGCTAGCTCATGGGACCAAGTACTTGCTCACTGCATGATGCAAACATTGCTACATTTTAGGTGAACCACACAAATGTCCCATGCATTGAATCATCCATGTTGGTGACTGCTGTCATCCCTTCTACGATGGCATTGATTGCAGATATGGTTCCCATCATGAGGTATATTTCTTTTTGGTCCAACCTTTGCCAAAGATCCTGCATGTTGACACTTCTCTTGGGCTACTGTTTTGGCACTGCCATGATAAAGCAATAATGTTATTATTTTGCACCTTAATCTAGTGGCACTATCAATTTGATGCAATGTTTTGGCACCGCTAGTGCCACTGATTTTTGTTATCAAAAGAGGGGGTTTCCTACAGTTTCATTAAAGAAACCCAATGGTTTGCTCCGATTTCATTAAAGAACCCCAACCATAGAGAACCATTATCGGACAACATCTTAGTGTAAACGGGAAGTTATGCAACTACTACTAGAACGGACTAACTACTAATAAGAGACAAGTTCGTCACATAAGCTAGGCAGGTAAGGGACGCAGCCCCAGCTCGACCATGTTTGGATTACAACCCAAAAGCTACCACAGAAACATCAGGGGGGAAGTAGGGACTGAAAGATCCAGCTTCAACATCCCAGTCTAAGCACCCCAGCCTCCATCCTTGCGATGCACGGTACACCTTGCTTGCCACTTGCTCGACCCTAGTGCCACTGATAAAATGAGTAATAATGCAGTAAAAATAGAGCTATTGTCCTCTCTATCATTTCATTTCCAATGTAGATAAATAAAGTGCTTCTCTTTGTTAGTATATGTTTCATCAACTAGTCCAATTGTTAATGCTTAAGTGTTTCTGCAAACTGTGGTGCTTAATTTTAGTTGAACCGCACAAAAATAGAGATTGGAATGTCTCAAGACCCTCCTTGTACTACCGATGTACACTGATGTTCATCACTGGCAGAAGGTGTATCAGGGAAAATTGGGTCGATTTTCAGTATGAGGCCTACCATATGAGGCTTCGTAGGGCCCATCTCGCCCTTGCAGCATGGCATAATGTGATACTATCGCAATATTTTCCCATTAAGAAAATACTTGATAAAGTTCTCTTTTCCATCATACAAGTTTCCGATCCACTAATCTTGCAATCTTTTACTTTCCAATCTATAAACCAAAAATACCAAAAATATTTACTTTATCGTTTAAATATCTCTATCAGATCTCACTTTTGCGAGTAACCGTGAAGGGATTGACAACCCCTTTATCGCGTTGGGTGCAAGTTTGTTTGATTGTTTAAGCAGGTATTTGATGATTTGCGCGTTGTCTCCTACTGGGTTGATACCTTGGTTCTCAAACTGAGGGAAATACTTATCTCTACTTTGCTTCATCACCCTTTCCTCTTCAAGGGAAAACCTATGCAAGCTCAAGAAGTAGCATTGAGCACCATGTTTAAGTAGAGATTACAGCAGGGAGAAGGGGTGTTACACTGCTACATAGAGGGGGAGAGAGTTGGTGTTGAAGGTAGAAAGATTGTTGATATAGATCACCATCACGATCTTTGCCCTGGCGGCACTTTGGCGCCACCGGGAGAGAGGGGGAGAGAGCCCCCTCCTTCTTCTTCTTCCTTAGCCTCCCCCCTAGATGGGACGAGAGTTCCCCCTATAGTCCATGGTTTCCATGGAAGCGAAGGGGCGGGAGCCCCTCCGAGATTGGATCTGCCTCTCCGTTCTCTTCTCTTTCGTGCTTCTCAGACCTGACCGAAAACCATTTCTTATATTCCTAGAGGCCCGTAATTCCGATTGTGCTGAGATTTTAACATGATTTTTCCAGATATAAGCTTCCTTGCACCCGAAGTACATCCCCAACTGATGTACGAGGTGAGTATAACCCACCACCGCGCGCATGCCCCCTGGGGCTTGCCCTGGTGTATCCGGGGGGATGTGGGCCCCCATTTGCGTTGATTCCAACTCCCAAAAATCACAAATATTCCAAAATAAATCTTCATAAAATTTTATTGCATTTGGACTTTGTTTGATATGTATATTCTCTGAAACAGAAAATATGCAAAAAAATAGAAAGTGGCACTGGGCACTGGATCAATAGGTTAGTTCAAAAAAATATAAAATGTTGCCAAAAGTATGTAAAAGTTGTATAATATTGGCATGAAACAATCAAAAATTATAGATACGACGGAGACGTATCATGTGGACGCTACATTATTTTTTCACCCAACCTAGCAATGGAGTATAAATTCTAGAAAAATGGGTTGAATATGTGCCACATTTTTGGAGGCTGAAATGTGGGCCAATAGGTCGAAGCCAACGCAAGGCATTGTCAACTTAGTAAACAAATGATTCTGGCATCGATAGCCATTGAATTTACATCCAATGACCGACATCCATCTTCAATCTCTCGTCTTCTTCCTCCAGCGCTGTCGGGACCACCTGCTCCCGCCTCCGGCTACTAGCAGCCTTGCTTAGCACGCTTTGCTGCAAAGCGCTACCATACCACCAGTCAGGCCATCCCTCCACCCCTCCACATTCTTTGCAGACTGCAGAACCACGCTGCACCAGAACCAGTTAACCCTCGTACACCCTCCGTCTGGGACTCCACTGCCGCGTCTTCCCATCAACGGCTCGTTGTTGTTCGGGCCTCGCCGTCGTCCACCGCCTTGGTGCGCTCGGCGTGGTGTGGTGAATGTGGTCAAGGAACGAGTTCCATTGGAAGAGGACTGTACGGGGAGAGGCTGACAGCAGGGTCCACAGCCGCAACAAGTGCCTCCTTATTACGCACAAAATAATGATTCCTCCACCTGATAGCGGGGACCCACCGAAAGGGCCTCTGTATTTTGCGAAAAAAACATTTCCCATGATAGCTGGGACCCACTAGATACAACTTCACATGAAAGGAAGTGCCTTCTTCCCCCTGATAGCTGGGATCCACTAGGTTGAAGCGAAGGTAGCATTTTTCTGTCTGGCCGCGAACGTGTACGTACATAGTGGTCGATCGTTCTATCTGCAGCGATGTACCGTGGCCGAGTAAGGAGCGACACGTGTTGAAGTAGAGGCAGCAACGTAGCATGTCACGCAGTCCCGTCTATATCATGTACACGTACGTATAGCCATGCTGCAAGATAGTAATTAGGATTATGTACATACATACGGGCGGGTCTGATACGTGTCCATCGTATCTACTTTTCCAAACACTTTTGCCCTTGTTTTGGACTCTAACTTACATGATTTGAATGGAACTAACCCGGACTGACGCTATTTTCAGCAGAATTGCCATGGTGTTATTTTTGTGCAGAAATAAAATTTCTCGGAATGACCTAAAACTCCACAGAGAATATTTTTGGAATTAATAAAAAATACTGGCGAAAGAATCAAGGCCAGGGGGCCCACACCCTACCCCCCCTGGGCATGCCCCCTTGCCTCGTGGGCCCCCTAATGCTCCACTGACATCAACTCCAACTCTATATATTCATGTTCAAGGAGAAAAAATTTAGAGAGAAGGATTCATCGCGTTTTCTGATACGGAGCCGCTGCCAAGCCCTAATCTCTCTTGGGAGGGCTGATCTAGAGTCCGTTTGGGGCTCCGGAGAGGGGAATCCATCGCCGTCATCATCATCAACCATCCTCCATCACCAATTTCATGATGCTCACCGCCGTGCGTGAGTAATTCCATCGTAGGCTTGCTGGACAGTGATGGGTTGGATGATATTTACCATGTAATCGAGTTAGTTTTGTTAGGGTTTGATCCCTAGTATCCACTATGTTCTAAGATTGATGTTGCTATGACTTTGCTATGCTTAATGCTTCTCATTAGGGCCCGAGTGCCATGATTTCAGATCTGAACCTCTTATGTTTTCATCAATACATGTGAGTTCTTGATCCTATCTTGCAAGTCAATAGTAACCTACTATGTTTTATGATCCGGCAACCCCGAAGTGACAATAATCGGGACCACTCCCGGTGATGACCATAGTTTGAGGAGTTCATGTATTCACTAAGTGTTAATGCTTTAGTCCGGTACTCTATTAAAAGGAGGACTTCATATTCCTTAGTTTCCAATAGGACCCCGCTGCCACGTGAGGGTAGGACAAAAGATGGCATGCAAGTTCTTTTCCATAAGCACATATGACTATATTCGGAATACATGCCTACATTACATTGATGAACTAGAGCTAGTTCTGTGTCACCCTATTTTATAACTATTGCATGAGGAATTGCATCTGACATAATTATCCATCACTGATCCAACGCCTACGAGCTTTTCACATATTGCTCTTTGCTTAGTTACTTTACCGTTGCCACTGTTACAATTACTAGAAAACTGCTGTTGTTACTTTTGCTACTGTTAACCATTACTTCCATACTACTTTGCTACTAAATACTTTGCTATAGATATTAAGTTATCCAGGTGTGGTTGAATTGACAACTCAACTGCTAATACTTGAGAGTATTGTTTGGCTCCCCTTGTGTTGAATCAAAAAATTTGGGTTGAATACTCTACCCTCGAAAACTGTTGCGATCCCCTATACTTGCGAGTTATCAGGGTTTCTAACTCATACAACGACGTCATCTTGTTCATCGACAACCAACCGACTGGGTTAGAACGGAGTAAAGAGCATCGCATGTTCATCGGGAGCCAACCGGCTTGGACGGAATAGCCGAAACGAGGTCTAGCGTACCGCAGAACAGAAGAAACGACGCTCTGTTCATCGGGAGGGGTCTGGCGTACCACAAAATGGAGGAAAAAAACTTCTGTTGAGTGCCTACTGTCGGATATCGGGTTCCAGCAAAACCCTTCAGGTTCGAACTCTAGGGTGCGCACGAAGATCTTCTCCCTACCGATCCATGCCCCAAAGCCTCGCCGCGAATCTAAGCTAGCACGATGAACAACAGAAGGGACACGAGATTCATACTGGTTCGGGCCACCAATGTGGTGTAATACCCTAATCTAGTGTGTGGTTATGTGGATTGCCTCTAGGGCTGATGATGAACAGTACAGAGGAAGAACAGCCTCGCGAGGGGTGTTCTTGTGCTGGTGTACTCAGAGAGGAATTGATTTGTCTCTGTTGGCTCTAGATGAGATGATCCTCTCTACTTTGGTGGCTATCTCTAATAATAGAGGCCCTAGTCCTCTTCCAAAATATTGAGCGAGAAGGGAGCCAAAAATGGCCATTTTGAAGGGGGACAGCTAGTACAAGCTATCGTGACTAAACGTGGTCTTCGACTGCCAAAGGCACTGGCGATGACGCCGTCTTGGGCTCCATGGTGACCTTCGTCCTGCCGCTCTGCTGGTCTTGGTCTCGTTGCATGATATGGAAACCTTTGCTTGATCCCTCAGTACCCCGCGCTTGCGCTTGCCCCCTTTGCACCAAAGAGGAAACGAGGACACTACGCAGGCTGGCGCCCGCCTGGTCTTGATCGTCATTTGCTTGCGTCATGAGCACCTCGCGAGGTACTCCTTGCCTTGATCTCTCCGCCTCCTCGTGAGCCTGCCAGGAGAGGCCGCCCCTGAGGAGGCCTTGGGTCGTCCGCCCCGTGAGGCTTGGCCCCTCGCGAGGGCTTTAACTTGGGTTGATGAAGATGGGCCATACTGGGCCACTACTGAGCCACTCCGCAGGCTGCACGCAGGCAAGTCTGGGGACCCCTGTTCCCAGAACGCCGACAGTAGCCCCCGGGCCCAAGGCGTGCTTGGACTTGGCTTAGCAACGAAGCCAAAGTGCAAGTGCGGAGCGCCGCGGACCCAACAGCCTACAGCATTTGTCGCTGCATGGCGGTTGATTGGACGTGGGTGTCTCCGGTTCCCCACGCTGCCTCGGAAACTGCTCGATTTGACGATTCCCTGCTGCATCCAAAAAGAGTCGTCATTACCTATGATCGCGGAGGCCGGCAGTTGGCCTGCCTTGGGCTACAAATGGGGAGGGGCGGAAGCCCCCATTTTCCATCTCTTCTCGCTCTGCCTGCTTCTTCTTCTTCCCTGCTCTGGTTGCTTGTCGCGTCCCATGGCGCCCAGGAAGAGGTTCTCGGCCGCGGAAAAGGGGAAGGCCCGCCAGGAATGGCCCGGCTCTCCTCCGCACAAGCGTGGCTGTGGTCGTCCCTGCAAGCATCTCGCGACTCCTGTCGCGGCTCCTCGTGGTCGCTGCTGTGGCTCTTCACATGGTGGTGGGTGTCCGCATACGGGCAGCCCAGTCGGTGAAGGAAGGCGCGTCGTGGCTGCGCGGCCTCCTCGACGGCGCTTCCATTCGTCATAGGTGCTACCAGAGTTTGTTGTGTGGTCGAACAACCCGGCCCGCAACTAGCTCCAGCTCCCTCACTTCTTCGCCGGCGAACTACCGGCCGCTAGCCCTGGCGGGCTCTGGCTACAGGCGGACAGTTGCTGCATCAGGGCCTCCTGGGTCGCGGTGGAGATCTCCGTTGCCAGGAACATGGCCCTGGCCCGTTGCTAGCCGACGTTTGACCGCGCGCGTGGCCTGGGCCGGTGGTGCACCCTCCACTTCAAGTTCGATGGCGACGCGACACTCTACGTGAGGGTGTTTGGAGAAGATGCCTGCCGTGTTGGGTTCTGCCCTGAAGACGATGACGGCGATGAGGTGCTTGGCCTTGGTGACGGTCATGACAAGGGCAAAGGCGACCCCGCTCCTAGCGGCGTCCGCAGCTCGCCGAGCTTTAGTGACTCCTCCTCCGGTGACAGCTCCTCCAATGGTGGCCGTGATCAGCCACCACGTCGCCGTGCCCCCTTCGAAGGCGGTAGCGGGTCATCCCGTCGCCGCATCGCGGTGAAGCGCGAGGTGGAGTCCGATTGAGCTCGGGAGGACGGTGCGGATCCCTCCTCGCGAGCTATCGCAGGGCGCGCGCCGTTTTTATTTTGTTTATTTCCTTTTCCTGCATTGAGAGAGAGAGAAGTATGGAGCCCCGTGGGAGCGTGCAATAGACTATGACCCCTAATTATCATGCTATTTTTATCGTCCCTGTACTGTGTTATGGTGTTATGATTATGTGCCCGCGCGTAGCAATAACTTAGCTCGGGATGTTTGCAGCAGTTTTTGCCTCGCGAGGTACCCGCTAGAGGCCTCGCCGGGCGCCTTAAGATCTCCAGAGATCAGTAGGGAGGATAGTTTCTGAACCTTGGTCGCGAGGGTTGCCAGCTTAGGCTTGGAGCTTCGTGTCGCGATGCCCATGGGGCATGGACCGGGAGGGGTCCTCCCGCTTTGAACTTGAACGAGGGAGCCTTGCAAAAACAAAGCGAGAAAAGGGCTCACAAGGGTGCTCACGTAGCCCCCTCGCGAGGCTTACGAGAGAGAGAGAGCGAGCCAGGAAAAAGCCAAAAATGGCGAATAGCGGCAGAGGATGGCAAATAACACTAGAAGCAACTCCAATAAAGGTCCAAACAAGGGAGAACAAGCCAACTACGAAAACAAATGAAAGCCGCATCCGACACCTAGTCCAGTCTTCGACGTCTTCTCACCAGTGCAGAGCTAAGTGCTGCCACTGGGCATGGGCGGGAGCCCCCGAGGCCTAAGGGCGGCACTCCGGAGACTTTGGGGCATGTACAACCCCAACTCATTTTTTTCGTGAGAGTTCCACGGGCGGCGAGCTTTCTTGGGGGCGGCAAGCTTTACAGGCACCGGGCCTTCTTTACTGGCACCGGGCCTTTCTTGGGGGCGGCAAGCTTCACAGGCACCGGGCCTTCTTTACAGGCACTGGGCCTTTCTTGGGGGCGGCAAGCTTCACAGGCACCGGGCCTTCTCTTGGGGGCGGCGAGCTTCACAGGCACCGGGCCTTCTTTACAGGCACTAGGCCGTTCTTTGCAGGCACTGGGCCTTTCTTCAAGGGTAGAACTTCCAGAGGTGCTGAATGTTCCAAGCGTTTGGGATGGACACCCCCTCCTGAGTCTCTAGGCGCGCGGCGCCAGGCCTGGAAACATGAACAACCTTGAACGGGCCCTCCCACATGGGAGAGAGCTTGTGCAGCCCTTCCCTAAAGAGCACCTGCCTGAGCACGAGGTCACCTACCTCAAGAGTCCTGGGGCGGATGTTGTGGCAATTGTACCGCCACAATGCGTGCTGGTATCTTGCTGCTCGCAGTGCGGCTTCTCGACAGTGCTCCTCCCCCAGCCCGAGGTCCATCCCCCGCATGGCATCCTGCTGCGCTTTGTCAAATGCTAGGACCCATGCCTAGCGACGCCTAACCTCATGAGGGAGGACCGCCTCTGCTCTGTAGACGAGGAAGAACGGGGTATCGCTAGTCGACTTGGTGACGGTAGTGCGGATGGACCACAGCACGGATCGAAGCTCGTCGTACCAGCCCCTGCCACAGGCCTCCAGCTTCTTCTTGAAGGTCCTGGTCTTGAGGCCTTTCAGGACCTCCGTGTTGGCGCGTTCGGCCTGGCTGTTACTTCGGGTGTGTGCCACCGAAGCGTAGCATATCTGCGTTCCAAGGTTAGCACAATATGTTTTGAAGAGATTGCTGGTGAACTGCGAACCTTTGTCGATGATGATGCGATTAGGGACCCCGAATCGGCTCATGAGGCCCTTGATGAACTTGATTGCAGAACCAGCCGGGATGGTGCGGACGGCTTCCACCTCCGCCCACTTGGTGAACTTGTCGATGGCGACGTAGAGGTAGCGGTAGCCCCCGGGCGCTCAAGGAAACGGGACCAAGATATCCAGCCCCCAGACCACGAATGGCCACGAGACTGGAATGGTCTGCAGGCCCTGAGCTGGCTGATGAATCTGCTTGGCATGGAATTGGCAGACTTTGCAAGCCTTCACCAACTCGATTGCATCATTGAGTGTCGTAGGCCAGTAGAACCCGCTGCGAAACGCCTTGCCAACTAGGGTCCCTGAGGACGAGTGGTGTCCACAATCTCCATCGTGTATGTCTGCCAGCAACTCCTTCCCCTGTTCCCTGGAGATACAATGCAGGGAAACATCATTTGGCCGCTTCCGGTAGAGCTCTATATCCTGGATGCAGTAGGCCGTGGCCTGTCGGGTCACGCGTTCTGTGTCCTCCTCCTTCTCTGGTAGAGTCCCTTGCATCAAGTAGTCCTTGAATTACGTAGTCCAGCATCCCTCCTGAGGCTCCAGCACCAGGAGTAAGCGTGCTCCCGAGGTTGGGCCACAGGCCAGGGCTCCTGTGGCAGATGGTGGAGGGAGTTCCTCCCGATGTTGCACTGTGCTTGATAGTGACGGTGCTGCAGACGGTTTGAAGAGCCGCTCCTTGAAAACGCTAGGTGAGGGAGTCCTGGATTAGGGGGTATCCGGACAGTCGTACTATATACATCGTCCAGACTATTGAAGCGTCAAGATACAAGACACAAGACTCCGGCCCGTGTCCACATGGGACTCTGCTTTGCGTGGAAGACAAGCTTGGCGATCCGGATATTATATTTCCTTCCATGTAACCGACTCCATGTAAACCCTAGCCCTCTCCGGTGTCGATATAAACCGGAGAGGATGGTCCTTAGAAGGCCGATCACAATTACAATCATACCATCATAGGCTAGCTCTTAGGGTTTAGCCTCTACGATCTCGTGGTAGATCTACTCTTGTACTACTCATATCTTCATTATTATTCAAGTAGGAAGCAGGGTTTTACCTCCATCGAGAGGGCCCAAACCTGGGTAAACATTGTGTCCCTTGCTTCCTGTTACCATCAGCCTAAGACACACAGATCGGGACCCCCTTCTCGAGATCCGCCGGTTTTGACACCGACATTGGTGCTTTCATTGAGAGTTCCTCTGTGTCGTCGCTGCAAGACTCGATGGCTCGCCTCGTTGTTAAGGACGACATCATCTCTGGAGGAGCGATGGTTGTAGGCCAGATTCTCCGACTTGGCGGCTTCATTATGGCCGCCCCATTGGCTGTCGCGCCAATGATGGCCTCTCGGGTCATCACGCATAACCTTCACATCAATTCAGAGCTGGCCGAACAGATGGATCCGATAGAGCTCACCTCTCTTAATGAGCTCTTGGATTGCATCGCCGCTTCGGGAGTTGCTACGGACTATGAACGGATTGGGTTTAAACCCAACCAGAGGGACATCAGATCCCCGCCGGTCACCCACGAGATAGCGGTAGTGGAGGAACCACACACGGGCCGCCCCTCAACTTTGAGGACGAATTAGGTCCAGATCACCGAACTCAGTAAGCCGAACACCTATTCAAAGGAATACATGACCCGAGTCCCGGACTTAGAATAGGGCATCGGGCCGAAGAGATCGGGTGATGCTCCGGACCCCGAACTGTCGGGCTCAGAACCTTCCGTGCCCCCGGGTGTGAGATCGGATCAAAATCCGGATTCAGCCAACGACACTCGCTCGGACTTGAACCGTCTCTCCCGCATCAGGCAAGAGCCCCTAGAGACGGTACACCGTTACAAGGCCGGATTCCTCCTTGCGCTTAAGAAGGTCGAGGACTGCCACAGGGGGGACGTTGTCTCACTTTTCTGCAAAAACTGCACGAACAAAGGACTCCTTAATGCTATAAGTCGCCGTGACATAGTACACTTTGAGGACTTAGCAACCATAGTACAGAAGTACTGTGCGATGGAAAGCGCCTGGAAGACCCAAACAGAATTTTGGGATAGTACGGCCCTCACCAGAACCTTTGTCCAAACTAAACGGCCGAACTCTCGTAAGTCGACCAATTCAATTCCCAAGAAACCAAAACCCGCCCAGGGCGTGGAAATGTATTGGAAGGATGGATCAATGGGCCATGTAAGCTTCACAGTACGCCGGATGCAACACCAACCCATAGCCTTAGGGCATGTTGGATACTCCGGCAGGTAGCTAAAAGTGGCGAGGATCTCCTCGAGAGCCATAAAGTAGAACAACATCCCGCCAGTGAACCCAATATGGTACTAACAGTCTTTGAGACTTTCACCTCAAACAATAGGCGCAAGCGAGCTCGTCGAAGCTCTGCTGAAATCTGCCATGTGGCAAAAGTAAATTCGTGGAACGACACTGCTATAACTTTCAACGCCAGTGACAAACTCAAATATTAGACCATCCGGGCACCAGCCACTCTGGTCCTTAGCCCAATAGTGGACGGCTTTCGTCTCACTAAAGTACTCATGGACGGCGGAAGCGGATTAAACTTTATCTACAAAGAAACACTAAAGAAGATGGAAATTGATAAAAGCCGAATTGAACAAAGCGGCACAACCTTCAGGGGAATTATCCCCAGTCGGGAGGCACGGTGTGCGGGAAAAATCACACTCGATGTGGTGTTCGGCACCCCAAAGAATTACAGGTCCGAAGAAATCACATTCCAAGTGGCTCCCTTCAGCAGCGGATACCACGCCCTTCTAGGGTGGGACGCGTTTGCAAGCTTTCAAGCTATACCCCATTACGGGTAAATGAAGCTTAAAATGCCTGGACCCAATGGAATCATCACTCTAGCTAGTGGTCCGGACGTCGCACTCCGCACCAAAAACAAAACCGCAGCACTAGCCTTGGGAGCACTGTCCGAAGCCCTAGCAGCTGAAGAATTAACAACGCTGCGCGCCACCGTGGACAGGGACGACATGATACTCGATAAACGACCCAAGTCCACCTCATTTAAACTCGTAGATGAGATAGTCAAATTCCAAGTCCATCGAACGGACCCCACAAAGACAGCTTCCATCGGGACACAGTTGAGCCCCACTATGGACGCCGCACTGCGAGACTTCTTACGCGAGAATTGGGACATTTTCGCTTGGCACCCATCGGACATGTCGAGCATCCCGTGCAAATTGGCCGAACACAGCCTTAACATACTAAAGGGATACAAACCTGTCAAATAGACCCTAAGGCGATTTTTAGAGCCCAAACGGCAACCCATGGGGGAGGAGCTAGCCAAGCTACTTGAGGCCGGATTCATCAGAGATATCAAACATCCGGATTGGCTGGCGAACTTGGTAATGGTATCAAAAAAGGACAAATCCTGGCGCCTGTGTGTCGACTTCAAAGACCTTAACAAGGCTTGCCCCAAGGATCCCTTTCGCCTCCCTCGCATCGATCAAATCATCGATGCCACAGCAGGACACGACTCGCTGTGTTTCCTCGATGCATACTCTGGATACCATCAAATAAAGATGGCAGAGTCCGACCAAGCTGCAACAGCTTTCATAACGCCATATGGCCCTTTCTGCTTCAACACTATGCCTTTCGGGCTTAAGAATGCCGGCGCAACCTACCAACGCATGATTCAAACATGCCTGGAAAGGCAAATCAGCAAAACAGTGGAGGCATATGTGGACGACGTAGTCATCAAAACAAGACCCGTCGAAACCCTAATAGATGACTTGAGGCTTACGTTCGACCACCTACGAACATACGACATCAAGCTGAATCCGGAGAAATGCGTGCCCCTCTGGAAAACTGCTGGGCTTCATCGTTTCCAATAGAGGAATTGAAGCTAATCCGGAAAAAATCCGAGCTTTGTCGCAGTTGGCTATACCAACAGACCTGAAACACATCGAGAAACTAGCTGGATGTGTGGCTGCTTTGAGCCGCTTTATCTCCAGGTTAGGAGAAAAGGCATTGCCTCTTTACCGCCTTCTTCGGCGCACCGAACACTTTGTGTGGATAGATGCAGCCGCGGCCGGACTCGATGAAATAAAGACCTTATTGGCCAGTAATCCAGTCCTAAGAGCGCCAAATATCGACGAACCTATGCTGCTGTACATAGCTGCAACACATCAAGTTGTAAGCGCAGTACTCGTTGTCAAACGAGAGGTTGACGGATACAAATTCCCGCTACAGAAGCCGGTTTATTACGTATCCACGGTCCTCACCCCATGCAAATCCCGATACCCACACTATCAAAAAATAGCATACGCGGTCTTCATGTCAACCCGAAAGCTATGACACTACTTTCAAGAGTGTTTGATTACGGTGGCACCTGAAGTACCACTAAACGATATAATAAATAACCGCGATGCCACGGGACGGATTGCTAAATGGGCCATCGAGCTCCTTCTGTTCGATATAACATACAAGCCTCGACGGGCTATCAAGTCGCAAGTACTAGCTGACTTAGTCGCCGAATGGACGGAAGCCAAACTCCCTAAAGAGTACGGCGCGTACTCTAACTGGATCATGCACATAGACAGCTCTAAAATGCTGGACGGATTGGGAGCAGGTGTAGTCCTGACGTCTCCCACCGAGGACACGGTCCAATACGTTCTCCAAATATTATATACAGACTCCAACAATGCAGCCGAATATGAGGCTCTGTTGCACGGTCTTCGGATGGCAGTCTCTATGGGCATTCAACGCCTAGAGGTGCGTGAGGATTCAAACCTCGCAATATCACAAATAAACGGAGACTTTGATGCCAAGGATCCAAAAATGGGGGCCTACCGTAATGCCATCCTTAAAATGTCAGCTCGGTTCGAGGGGCTTGAATTTCACCATGTGGATCGAGAAAACAATCAAGCGGCAGATGTCCTCGCCCGCATCGGTGCCAAACGCGTGTCGGATTTCGGGTTTCGGTAGACCCTCAAGGTTCGAACTCTGGGGTGCGCGCGGAGATCACACCTCCTACCTACTCACGTCTCGTCGCCTCGCAAGGATCTAAACTACACGAACAACAACACAAGGGACACGAGGTTTATACTAGTTCGGGCCACCATTGTGGTGTAATACCCTACTCTAGTTTGTGGCGTGGTGGATTGCCTCAGGGGCTGATGATGAACAATACAAAGGAAGAACTACCTCGCGAGGGGAGGGGTTCTTGTGTTGGTGGTTTTTACTAAGGTTCGATTGGTCGACCCCTTGCCTTGAGAGTGGCTAGTCCTATTTATAGAGCGAGGCCTTGGTCCTCTTCCCCAAATATTAAGCGGGAAGGGCGCCAACAATTGGCCATTTTGAAAGGGAACATCTAGTAGACTTATCCTGGCTAAAGTCGGTCCTCTCCTGCCAAAGACTCTGACGGTGACGCCGGCTTGGGCCCCACGATGACCTCAATCCTGCCATTCTGCTGGTCTTGGTCTTGTTGCACCGAAATGGTTGCCATGGGAAACCAGTTGGCCATGAGGATAGCCTCCTCGTACACCAGCAGGAAAACCAGCGGATCCGTCACGCCGTTGTAGCGCGGTGGGATCTCTAGCTTGAACTTATGCGGCCACTACACCTATCGCAAGGCGGGGGCCAAGGCTCGGAGCCCCCTGGCCCCAGCACTGGCATCGGCCACCGTAGCCGGTAGCGCGTTGTCCGCCATGAGGGCGAAGCGTGGTGTTGATGGAGAGCGGCTCGACAGAAGGGAGAGCTCCGGTGCACCCCTACTTGGCATGCCAAAGGTCGGATATCGGGTTCCGGCAAAACCCTTAAGGCTCGAACTCTGGGGTGCGCATGAAGATCTTCTCCCTACCGATCCACGCCCCAAAGCCTCGTCGTGAATCTAAGCTAGCACGATGAACAACACAAGGGACATGAGATTTATACTGGTTCGGGCCACCGATGTGATGTAATACCCTAATCCAGTGTGTGGTGTGGTGGAATGCCTCTCGGGATGATGATGAACAGTATAGAGGAAGAACAACCTTGCGAGGGGTGTTCTTGTGGTGGTGTACTTGAAGAGGAATTGATCTGTCTCTGTTGGCTCTAGATGAGATGATCCTCTCTACTGTGGTTTCTATCTCTATTTATAGAAGCCCTAGTCCTCTTCCCAAATATTGAGCGGGAAGGGAGCCAACAATGGCCATTTTGAAGGGGGACAACTAGTACAAGCTATCCTGACTAAAGGTGGTCTTCGATTGCCAAAGGCACTGGCGATGACACCGTCTTGGGCTCCACGGTGACCTTCGTCCTGCCACTCTGCTGGTCTTGGTCTCGTTGCACCGATATGGAAACCTTTGCTTGATGCCTCGGTACCCCGCGCCTGTGCTTGCCCCCTTTGCACCAAAGAGGAAACGAGGACACTGGTGCCCCCTGGTGCCCGCCTGGTCTTGATCGTCATGGCTTGTGTCATGAGCACCTCGCGAGGTACTCCTTGCCTTGATCTCTCAGCCTCCTTGCGAGCCTGCCTGGCGAGGCCGCCCCGGAGGAGGCCTTGGGTCGTCCGCCCCGCGAGGCTTGGACCCTCGCGAGGGTCTTGAACTTGGGTTGATGAAGATGGGCCATACTGGGTCACTGCTGAGCCACGCCGCAGGCCGCAAGCAGGAAAGTCTGGGGGACCCTGTTCCCAGAACGCACCTACGGTCAAAATGGGGTCTTGTTCATTAGGAGGAGTGTCTAGAGTACCGCAAAAACAAAGGAAACGGACTTCTGTTCGAGCGCCTACGGTCGAAGCGGGGTCCTATTCATCCACTGTCTACTGCCTCGCACGAGCCTCCATGGGCTACTATTCATCCACCATCGACTTCTTCCGGCCTCCACCAGCTATTGTTCATCCACGGGGCTACTGTTCATCCACGGGCTACTATTCATCCAGCCTCCACGGGGTCCTATTCATCCACCCCCAACCGGCTGGGATGCGACGGCCTTCCTCGGTGTCCTGTTCATCCAGCGGGAACCGCCTACTACCATGGGGTCCTGTTCATCCAACCCCCACCAGGAACTGTTCATCCACAGCCAAACAACCGGCTTGAGTCACCACGTCTCGACTCGTTCTACGTACTGCACGCATGGTAGCAACTGTCACTCATCATCGTGAGGAAACCCAACACCGGCTGGCTACTGGGGCTCGATCAGCTTCAGTAATCAGAAGCAGTGATCAATCGCTCGGGTTCAGTTAGCAGAAGCAGTGACCGATCGCTCGGGTTCAGTTAGTAGCAGCAGCGAAGGAATCGCTCGGGTCCAGTAAGCAGTGAATGAATCGCTCAGGTTTAGTTAACAGCCAAGGGATCGATTGCTCGGGTTTAGTAACATAGCTAGTGCGACCACTCGGGTTCAATTAGCCAACGCCTCGCACACATGCGCGTACACGAGAGAAACGCACAACCCATAGTGCATAGCTCGGCCCCGACCACCCACCGTAACCGGGAACTCCCGATATTTTCCTCGCCCTCGCTTCTACCATGATATTTTCCGTCATGGACAGCCCAAAGAATGTCACGCAGGTGCCTCCCCGGCCCGCCTAGGACGAAAAGCCCATTTTCTCTCATGGTTTTTTTTCATAGAATTAGGAGCCCACCACATCTATGATAATACGTGTTTTTGTCACAATTATCGTCATAGAAGTGTCATAAGCAGGATAGAAAAAATTATTAGTTCGGGCCAAAATGTCACGGATGTGTCTTTTTTTGTAGTGTTTCCACATTTGGGCGCGGAGGAGAAGGCAGGACGGGTCCTGGTGGCTGCCCTACCTTAGGCGCCCCCCTTTCATTTCTGGCATGCAGGCTGAGGAGGTGGAGTGCGCCCAGCCCCCTCGTGGGCTGGTGTGCCTCCCTCCTTGGCCCATGAGGCCCACCAAGTAGGTATAACCTACCGATGGCCTCCCGGAACCCCTGCCTGCACTCCGATGGTAATCCGGTGCATTCCAAAACCTTTTCGGAACCCGAATACACTCACCATATATATCAATCTTTGCCCCTCGATATTCGGAGCTCCTCGTCATGTCCATGATCTCATCCAGGACTCCGAGCAACATCCGGTCACCAACATATATAACTCATATAGTATTATATCATCAACGAACGTTAAGCGTGCGGACCCTACGAGTTCGAGAATGATGTAGACATGACCGAGACGCTTCTCCAGCCAATAATCAATAGCTGGACCTGGATGCCCATATTGGTTCCTACATATTCTATGAAGATCTCTATCGGTCGAACCTTTATGACAACATACATAGTTCCCTTTGACTATTGGTATGTTACTTTCCCGAGATTCAATCATCAGTATCTCCATACCTAGTTCAATCTCGTTACCAGCAAGTCTCTTTACTCATTCCGTAATACATCATCTTGTAACTAACTCCTTGGTCACTTTGCTTGCAAGCCTCTTGTGATGTTTTACTACTAAGAGGGCCGAGAGATACCTCTCCGTCACACGGAGTGACAAATCCCAAACTCGATTCACTCCAACCCAACAGACACCTGTTGGGGAACGCAGTAATTAATTTCAAAAAAATTCCTACGATCACGCAAGATCTATCTTGGAGATGTATAGCAAAGATACGGGAGAGTGTGTCCACGTACCCTCATAGACCGAAAGTGGAAGCGTTAGTTAACGTGATTGATGTAGTTGAACATCTTCACGATCCAACCGATCCAAGTACCGAACGTACGACACCTCCAAGTCCAGCACACGTTCAGCTCGATGACGTCCCTCGAACTCTTGATCCAGCAGAGGGTCGAGGGAGAGTTTCGTCAGCATGACAACGTGATGATGGTGTTGATGATGTGATCCATGCAGGGCTTCGCCTAAGCACTACGATGATACTATCTGAGGAGTAAATGGTGGAGGGGGGCACCGCACACGGCTAAGACAATGTTGTGTCTTTGGGGTGCCCCCTGCCCCCATATATAAAGGAGGAAGGAGGAGGCCGGACACCAGGGGCGCGCCAAGGGAGGGGGGAGTCCTACTAGGACTCCACTCCTAGTAGGATTCCCCCCCCTCTTTTTTCCTTCTTACAGAGATGGAAAGGGGGAAGGAGAGGGAGTAGGAGAAGGAAAGGGGTTGGCGCCCCCTTTCCCTAGTCCAATTCGGCCTCGTCCCTTGTGGGGGGGTGCACCAGCCCCTTGTGGGATGGTTAGCCTCCCTCTCATGGCCCATATGGCCCATATCTTCCACCGGGGGGTTCCGGTAACCCTTTCGGTACTTTGGCTTGTACCCGATACACTCTGGAACCCTTTCGGTGTCCGAATACCACCTTCCAATATATCAATCTTTACCTCTCGACCATTTCTAGACTCCTCGTCATGTCCGTGATCTCATCCGGGACTCCGAACAAACTTCGGTCACCAAAACACATAACTCATAATACAAATCATGATCGAACGTTAAGCGTGCGGACCCTACAGGTTCGACAACTATGTAGACTTGATTGAGACACATCTCCAATTAATAACCAATAGTGGAACCTAGATGCTCATATTTCTCCTACATATTCTACGAAGATCTTTATCGGTAGAAAACAACATACATTGTAACCTTTGTCATCGGTATGTTACTTGCCCGAGATTCGATCATCTGTATCTTCATACCTAGTTCAATCTTGTTGCTGGCAAGTCTCTTTACTCGTTCCATAAGGTTTCATCCCGCAACTAACTCATTAGTCACATTGCTTGCAAGGCTTATAGTGATGAGCATTACCGAGAGGGCCCAGAGATACCTCTCCAATACACGGAGTGACAAATCCTAACTCGATCTATGTCAACCCATCAAACACCTTCAGAGACACATGTAGAGCATCTTTATAATCACCCAGTTACGTTGTGACATTTGATAGTACACAAGGTGTTCCTCCGGTATTCGGGAGTTGCATAATCTCATAGTCAGAGGAACATGTATAAGTCATGAAGAAAGCGGTAGCAATAAATCTTATCGATCATTATGCTAAGCTAACAGATGGGTCTTATCCATCACATCATTCTCTAATGATGTGATTCTGTTCATCAAATGAAAACACGTGTCTATGGTCAGGAAACATAACTATCTTTGATTAACGAGCTAGTCAAGTAGAGGCATACTAGCGACACTTTGTTTTGTCTATGTATTCACACATGTACTAAGTTTCCGGTTAATACAATTCTAGCATGAATAATAAACATTTATCATGATATAAGGAAATATAAATAACAACATTATTATTGCCTCTAGGGCATATTTCCTTCAGTCTCGCACTTGCACTAGATTCAATAATCTAGTTCACATCGCCATGTGATTTAACACTAATAGTTCACATTTGTATGTGATTAACACCCATAGTTCACATCGCCATCTGACCAACAACCAAAGGGTTTACTAGAGTCAATAATCTAGTTCACATCACTATGTGATTAACACCCAAAGAGTACTAATGTGTGATCATGTTTTGCTTGTGAGAGAAGTTTAGTCAATGGGTCTGCTAAATTAAGAGTCGTATGTATTTTGCAAATTTTTTATGTCTACAATGCTCTGCATGGAGCTACTCTAGCTAATAGCTCCCACTTTCAATATGTATCCAGATTGAGACTCAGAGTCATCTGGATTGGTGTAAAGCTTACATCAACGTAACTCTTTACGAAGAACTCTTTATCACCTCCATAACCGAGAAATACTTCCTTGATCCTCTTAGGTAACTAAGGATAACTTTGACCGCTATACAGTGATCCACTCCTGGATCAGTATCATACCCCCTTGCCAAACTCATAGCAAGGCACACAACTGGTCTGGTACATAGCATCGCATACTTTATAGAACCTATGACTAAGGCATAGGGAATGCCTTTCTTTCTCTTTCTATCTTTTGTCGTGGTCCAGTTTTGAGTCTTTACTCAACTTTGCACCTTGTAATACAGGCAAGAACTCCTTCTTTGACTGATCCATTTTGAACTCTTTCAAAATCTTGTCAAGGTATGTACTCATTGAAAAATCTTATCAAGCGTCTTGATCTATCTCTATAGATCTTGATGCCAAATATGTAAGCAGCTTCACCGAGATATTTCTTTTAAAATCCCCTTTCAAATTCTCCTTTATGCTTTCCAAAGAAAATTACATCATTTTTGATCAACAATATGTCATTCACATATACTTATCATAAAGGCTGTAGTGCTCCCACTCACTTTCCTGTAAATACAGGCTTCACCGCAAGTCTGTATAAAACTATATGCTTTGACCAACTCATCAAATCATATATTCCAACTCCAAGATGCTTGCACCAGTCCATAGATGGATCGCTAGAGCTTGCACACCTTGTTAGTACCTTTAGGATCGACAAAACCTTCTGGTTGCATCATATACAACTCTTCTTTAAGAAATATCCATTTAAGGAATGCTATTTTGACATATATTTTCCAGATTTCATAAAATATGGCAATTGCTAACACGATTCGGACGGATTTAAGCATTGCTGTAGTTGAGAAAATCTCATTGTAGTCAACACCTTGAACTTGTCGAAAACCTTTTGCGACAAGTCGAGCTTTGTAGATACTAACACTACTATCATCGTGTATCTTCCTCTTGAAGATCCATTTATTTTCTATGTCTTGCCGATCATTGGGCAAGTCCACCAAAGTCCACACTTTGTCCTCATACATGGATCTCATCTCAGATTTCATGGCCTCAATCCATTTCGCGGAATCTTGGCTCATCACCGCTTCCTCATAGTTCATAGGTTCATCATGGTCTAGTAACATGACTTCCAGAATAGGATTACCGTACCACTCTGGTGCGGACCGTACTCTAGTTAACCTACGAGGTTCGGTAATAACTTGATCTGAAATTTCATGATCATCATCATTAGATCTTCACTAATTGGTGTAGGAATCACTAGAACTGATTTCTGTGATGAACTACTTTCCAATTCGGGAGAAGGTACAATTACCTCATCAAGTTCTACTTTCCTCCCACTCACTTCTTTCGAGAGAAACTCTATCTTGCCTTCGGATCTGTGATAGAAGGTGTACCCAATAGTTTCTTCTGGGTATCCTATGAAGACACATTTCTCCGATTTGGGCTCAAGCTTATCAGGTTGAAGCTTTTTCACATAAGCATCGCAGCCCCAAACTTTAAGAAACGACTGCTTAGGTTTGTTGCAAACCATAGTTCATAAGGTGT
Organism: Triticum dicoccoides; assembly: GCF_002162155.2. Taxonomy (NCBI): domain Eukaryota; kingdom Viridiplantae; phylum Streptophyta; class Magnoliopsida; order Poales; family Poaceae; genus Triticum; species Triticum dicoccoides. The sequence goes on along the minus strand of NC_041381.1, from coordinate 536,040,777 downwards.
CATCTCAACGGATTTTAATGGTGCCCTGTTTAATGTGAATGCAGCTGTCTCTATGCATAATCCAAAATGATAGTGGTAAATCAGTAAGAGACATCATATATTGCACCATATCTAATAAAGTATGGTTACGACGTTCGGGCACACCATTACATTGTGGTATTCCAGGTGGCGTGAGCTGTGAAACTATTCCACGTTGTTTTAAATGAAGGCTAAACTCGTAACTCAAATTTTCACCTCCATGATCAGATCGTAGAAACTTTATTTTTCTTGTTACAATGATTCTCCACTTCACTCTGAAATTCCTTGAACTTGTCAAATGTTTTAGACTTGTGTTTCATTAAGTAGATATACCCATATCTGTTCAAATCATCTGTGAAGGTCAGAAAATAATGATACCTACCACGAGCCTCCATACTCATCGGACAGCATACATCGACATGTATTATTTCCATTAAGTCATTAGCTCGTTCCATTGTTCCAGAGAACAGAGTTTTAATCATCTTGCCCATAAGGCACGGTTCGCAAGTATCAAATGATTCATAATCAAGTAACTTCAAAATCCCATCAACATGGAGTTCCTTCATGCGCTTTACACCAATATGACCTAAACGGCAGTGCCACAAGTATGTTGCACTATCATTATCAACTTTGCATCTTTTGGCATCAATATTATGAATATGTGTATCACTACAATCAAGATTGAATAAACCACCAACATTGGGGGTATGACCATAGAAGGTTTTATTCATGTAAATAGAATAACAATTATTCTCTGTCTTAAATGAATAACTGTATTGCAATAAATATGATCTAATCATATTCATGCTTAACGCAAACACCATAACATTTATTTAGGTTCAACACTAATCTCGAAAGTGTAGGGGGTGTGCGATGATGATCATATCAATCTCAGAACCACTTCCAACATACATCGTCACTTCACCCTCAACTAGTCTCTATCTATTCTGCTAATCCTATTTCGAGTTACTAATCTTAGTAACTGAACAAGTATCAAATACCCAGGGGTTACTACGAGCACTAGTAAGGTACACATCTATAACATGTATATCAAATATACCTTTGTTCATATTGCCATCCTTCTTATCCACCAAATATTTGGGGTAGTTCCGCTTCCAGTGATCATTTCCTTTTGCAGTAGAAGCCCTCAGTTTCAGGCTTCGGTCCATCTTTGGGCTTGTTCACGGGAGTGACAACTTGCTTGCCATTCTTCTTGAAGTTCCCTTTCTTTCCCTTTGCCCTTTTATTGAAACTAGTGATCTTGTTTAATCGTCAACACTTGATGCTTTTTCTTGATTTCTACCTTCTTCAATTTCAGCATCACGAAGATCTCGGGAATCGCTTTTGTCATTCCTGGCATATTATAGTTCATCACTAAGTTCGAGTAACTTGGTGATGGTGACTAGAGAACTCTATCGATCACTATCTTATCTAGAAGATTAACTCCCACTTGAATCAAGCGATTGTAGTACCTAGACATTCTGAGCACATGCTCACTACCTGAGCTATTCTTCTCCATCCTTTTAGGCGAAGTACTTGTCAGAGGTCTCATACCTCTCGACATGGGCATGAGTCTAAAATACCAATTTCAGTTCTTGGAACATCCCATATGCTCTGTGGCATTTCAAAATATTTTTGAAGTCCCAGTTCTAAATCTTAAAGCATGGTGCACTAAACTATCAAGTAGTCATCATATTGAGCTAGTCAAACATTCATAACGTCTGCATCTGCTCCTACAATAGGTCTGTCACCTAGTGGTGCATCAAGGACATAATTCTTCTGTGCAGCAAAGAGGATAAACCTCAGATCACGGACCCAGTCCACATCATTGCTACTATCATCTTTCAAGTTAGTTTTCTCTGGGAACATATCAAAAAACATAGGGAAGCTACAACGCGAGCTATTGATCTACAATATAATTTGCAAATACTATGAGGACTAAGTTCATGATAAATTAAAGTTTAATTAATCATATTACTAAAGAACTCCCACTTAGATAGACATCCCTCTATTCATCTAAATAATCACGTGATCCAAATCAACTAAACCATGTCCGATCATCACGTGAGATGGAGTAGTTTTCAATGGTGAACATCTCTATGTTGATCATATCTACTATATGATTCACATTCGACCTTTCGGTCTCAGTGTTCCGAGGCCACATCTGCATATGCTAGGCTCGTCAAGTTTAACCCGAGTATTCTGCATGTGCAAAACTGGCTTGCACCCGTTGTATGTGAGCGTAGAGCTTATCACACCCGATCATCACGTGGTGTCTCGGCATGACGAACTATAGCAACGGTGCATACTCAGGGAGAACACTTATACCATGAAATTTAGTGAGGGATCATCTTATAATGCTACTGCCGTATTAAGCAAAATAAGATGCATAAAAGATAAACATCACATGCAATCAAAATATGTGACATGATATGGCCACCATCATCTTGTGCTCATGATCTCCATCACCAAAGCATCGTCATGATCTCCATCATCACCGGCTTGACACCTTGATCTCCATCGTAGCACCGTCATCGTCTCGCCAACTATTGCTACTATGACTATCGCCACCGCTTAGTGATAAAGTAAAGCAATTAAATGGCAATTGCATTTCATACAATAAGCGACAACCATATGGCTCCTGCCAGTTGCCAATAACTCTATTACAATACACGATCATCTCATACAACAATTTATATCACATCATGACTTGACCATATCACATCACAATAAGCCCTGCAAAAACAAGTTAGACATCCTCTACTTTGTTGTTTCAAGTTTTACATGGCTGCTACAGGCTTCTAGCAAGAACCGTTCTTACCTACGCATCAAAACCACAACGATTTTTCGTCAAGTTTGCCGTTTTAACCTTCAACAAGGACCGGACGTAGTCAAACTTGATTCAATTAAAGTTGCAGAAACAGACACCTGCCAGCCACCTGTGTGCAAAGCACTTTGGTAGAACCAGTCTCATGAACGCGCTCATGTAATGTTGGTTTGGGCCTCTTCATCCAACAATACCGCTGAATCAAAGTAAGACGGTGGTGGTAAGCAGTATGACTATTATCTCCCACAACTCTTTGTGTTCTACTCGTGCATATAACATCTACGCATAGACCTGGCTCGGATGCCACTTTTGGGGAATGCAGTAATTTATTTCAAAAAAAATCCTATGATCATGCAAGATCTATCTAGGAGATGCATAGCAACGAGATGGGAGAGTGTGTCCACGTACCCTCGTAGACCGAAAGCGAAAGCGTTAGTTAACGCGGTTGATGTAATCGAATGTTATCATGATCCAACCGATCCAAGTACCGAACGTACGACACCTCCGAGTTCAGCACACGTTCAACTCGATGATGTCCATCGAACTTTTGATCTAGTAGAGGGAGAGTAAAGGCGTGGTGACGGTGTTGGTGATGTGATCTACGCAGGGCTTCGCCTAAGCACTACGATGATACTATCGGAGGAATAAACGATGGAGGGGGGCACCGCACACGGCTAAGACAATGTTTTGTCTTTGGGGTGCCCCCCTGCCGTAGTATATAAAGGAGGGAGGAGGAGGCCGGACACCAGGGGTGCGCCAAGGGAGGGGGGAGTCCTACTAGGACTCCACTCCTAGTAGGATTCGCCCCCCTCTTTTTTCCTTCATACGGAGGTGGAAAGGGGGAAGGAGAGGGAGTAGGAGAAGGAAAGGGGGTGGCGCCCCCCTTTCCCTAGTCCAATTAAGCCTCCTCACTTGTGGGGGGCGCACCAGCCCCTTGTGGGCTGGTTAGCCTCCCTCCCATGGCCCATATGGCCCATATCTACCACCGGGGGATTCTGATAACCCTTCTGGTACTCCGGTTTGTACCCGATACACTCTGGAACCCTTCCGGTGTCCGAATAACACCTTCCAATATATCAATCTTTACCTCTCAACCATTTTGAGACTCCTCATCATGTCTGTGATCTCATCCGGGACTCCGAACAAACTTCGGTCACCAAAGCACATAACTCATAAAACAAATCGTCATCGAACGTTAAGCGTGCGGACCCTACGGGTTCAAGAACTATGTAGACATGATCGAGACACATCTCCAATCAATAACCAATAGCGAAATGTGGATGCTCATATTGCCTCCGACATATTCTACGAAGATCTTTATCGGTCAAACCACACAACAACATACGTTGTTCCCTTTGTCATCGGTATGTTACTTGCCCGAGATTCGATCGTCGGTATCTTCATACCTAGTTCAATATCGTTGTTGGCAAGTCTATTTACTTTTTCCGTAATGCTTCATCCTGCAACTAACTCATTAGTCACATTGCTTGCAAGGCTTATAGTGATGAGCATTACTGAGAGGGCCCAGAGATACCTCTCCGATATATGGGGTGACAAATCCTAATCTCGATCTATGTTAACCCAACAAACACATTCGGAGACACTTATAGAGCATATTTATAATCACCCAGTTATGTTGTGACATTTGATAGCACACAAGGTGTTCCTCCGGCATTCGGGAGTTGCATAATCTCATAGTCAGAGGAACATGAATAAGTCATGAAGAAAGCACTAGCAATAAAACTTATCAATCATTATGCTAAGCTAACGGATGGGTCTTGTACATAACATCATTCTGTAATGATGTGATCCCGTTCATCAAATTACAACACATGTCTATGGTCAAGAAACATAACCATCTTTGATTAACGAGCTAGTCAAGTAGAGGCATACTAGGGACACTTTGGTTTGTCTATGTATTCACACATGTACTAAGTTTCCGGTTAATACAATTCTAGCATGAATGATAAACATTTATCATGATATAAGGAAATATAAATAGCAACTTTATTATTGCCTCTAGGGCATATTTCCTTCAACACCTTTGGAGATACTTGTAGAGCACCTTTATAATCACCCAGTTACGAAGTGATGTTTGATAGCACACATGGTATTCCTCCGGTACCCGGGAGTTGCATGATCTCATGGTCGAAGGAGTATGTATTTGACATTAAGAAAGCAGTAGCAAAAAAACTGAACAATCATATGCTATGCTAACGGATGGATCATGTCCATCACATCACTCTCTAATGATGTGATCCCGTTATCAAATTACAACTCATGTCTATGGTCAGGAAACCTTAAGCATCGTTTGATCAACGAGCTAGTCTAGTAGAGGCTTACTAGGGACTTGGTATTTGCTTATGTATTCACACATGTATTTCAGTTTCCGATCAACACAATTATAGCATGAATAATAAACCTTCATCATGATTAAGGAAATATAATAATAACCACTTTATTATTGCTTCTAGGGCACATTTCCAACAGTATCTCACTTTCACTAGAGTCAATAATCTAGATTACATAGTAATGAATCTAACACCCATGGAGTCTTGGTGTTGATCATGTTTTGCCCGCGGAAGAGGTTTAGTCAACGGGTCTGCCAAATTCAGATCTTTATGCATTTTGCAAATTTCTATGTCTCCAACCTTGACCTTTTGACGAATGGAGTTGAAGCATCGCTTTATGTGTTTGGTTCTATTATGAAACTATGATTGCTTGGCTTAGGCAATTGCTCCAGTGTTGTCACAGATGATTGTCATTGGACCCAATGCGCTGGGTATTACACCCAGATCGGATATGAACTCCATCTAGACTCCTTCATTCGCTGCTTCTGAAGCAGCCATGTACTCCACTTCACATGTAGATCCCGCCACGATGCTCTGCTTAAAATTTCACCAACTGACAGCTCCACCATTCAATATAATATGTATCCGGTTTGCGACTTAGAGTCATCTGAATCTGTGCTGAAGCTAGCCTCGATGTAACCCTTTATGACGAGTTCTTCATCACCTCCATAAACGAGAAACATATCCTTGGTTCTTTTCAGGTACTTTAGGATATTCTTGATTGTTGTCCACTGATCCACTCCTCGATTACTTTGGTACCTTCCTGGCAAACTTATGGCAAGGAACATATCAGGTCTAGTACACAACATGGCATACATTATAGAACCTATGGGTAATGCATAGGGAAGGACTTTCATTCTCTATCTTTTGTCGTGGTAGGACTTTGAGTCTGACTCAATTTCACACCTTGGCACACAGGCAAGAACCCTTTCTTTGACTGTTCCATTTTGAACTACTGTAGAACTTTGTCAAGGTATGTGCTTTGTGAAAGTCCTATTAAGTGTCTCGATCTATCCCTATAGATCTTGATGCCCAATATGTAAGCAACTTCACCGAGGTCTTTCATTGAAAAATTCTTATTCGAATATCCTTTTATGCTATCTGGAAATTCTATATCATTTCCAATCAGCAATATGTCATCCACATATAATATCAGAAATGCTACATAGCTCCCACTCACTTTCTTGTAAATACAGGCTTCACCGTAAGTCTATATAAAAACAAATGCTTTAATCACCTCATCAAAGCGTATATTCCAGCTCCGAGATGCTTGCACCAGTCCATAGATGGATGAATGGAGCTTGCACACTTTGTTAGCACCTTTAGGATCAAAAAAAACCTTTTGGTTACATCATATACAACTCTTCTTTAAGAAACTCATTAAGGAATGCAGTTTTGACGTCCATTTGCTAGTTTCATAATCATAAAATGCGGCAATTGTAACATGATTCTGACAGACTTAAGCATCGCTACGGGTGAGAAAGTCTCATCGTGGTCAACCCCTTGAACTTGTCGAAAACCTTTTGCGACAAGTCGAGCTTTGTTGACAGTGATATTACCATTAGCTTTCGTCTTGCTCTTGAAGATCCATTTATTCTCAATGGCTTGCCGATCATCGGGCGAGTCCACCAAAGTAAACACTTTGTTCTCATACATGGATCCTATCTCAGATTTCATGGCCTCATGCTATTTTTCGGAATCTGGGCTCATCAATCATCATAGCTTCTTCATAGTTCGCAAGTTCGCCGTTGTCTAACAACATGACTTCCAGGACAGGATTACTATACCACTCTAGTGTGGTGCGTGTTTTGGTCAACCTATAAGGTTCAGTAGTAACTTGATCTGAAGTTTCATGATCATCATCATTACCTTCTTCTCTAGTTGGCGTACGCATCATGGAAACGGTTTTCTCTGATGTCCTACTTTCCCATTCGAGAGAAGATACAACTACCTCATCAAGTTATACTTTCCTCCAACTCACTTCTTTCAAGAGAAGATCCTTATCTAGAAATGACCCACTCTTGGCAACGAAGATCTTGCCTTTGGATCTGTGCTAGAAGGTATACCCAATAGTTTCTTTAGGGTATCCTATGAAGACACACTTCTCGGCTTTGGGTTCGAGCTTGCGTCACATCCCCAAACTTTAAGAAATGATAGATTAGGTTTCTTGCCAAACCATAATTCATACGGTGTCATCTAAACGGATTTCGATGGGGCCCTAGTTAACGTGAATGCGGCTGTCTCTAATGCATAACCCCAAAATGATTAAGGTAAATCAGTAAGAGACATCATAGAATGCACAATATCTAATAAAGTACATTACGACGTTCGAACACACCATTACGCCGCGGTGTTCTAGGTGGCTGATACCTCTCCAATGTATCTATAATTTTTTATTGTTCCATGCTGTTATATTATCATTCTTGGATGTTTTACATTCATTTTATAGAAACTTTATATCATTTTTTGGGACTAACCTATTGACATAGTGCCCAGTGCCAATTGCGGTTTTTGCTTTTTATTACTTCACAGAATATCAGTACCAAATGAAGTCCAAATGCCATGAAACTTTTTGGAGATTTTTTCTGCCCAGAAGACAACTTGGGAGCCAAGGAAGAACCAGAGGGGAGGCCTGTGGGGCTCACCACCCACCTGTAGGAGAATGCAGTAATTTCAAAATTTTCCTATAATCACGCAAGATCTATCTAGGTGATGGATAGCAACGAGGGGGAGAGTGTGTCCACATACCCTCATAGACCGAAAGTGGAAGCGTTAAGTAATGCGGTTGATGTAGTCGAATGTCTTTGCGATCCAACCGATCAAGTAACGAACGCACAACACCTCCGCGATCTGCACACGTTCAGCTCAGTGACATCCCTCGAACTCTAGATCCAGCTGAGGCCGAGGGACAGTTCCGTCAGCACGACGGTGTGGTGACGGTGATGATGAAGTTACCAGCGCAGGGCTTCACCTAAGCACTACGACGATATGACCAACGTGGAAAACTGTGGAGGGGGCACCACACATTGCTAAAAGATCAACTTGTGTGTCTAGGGGGTGCCCCCCTCCCCCGTATATAAAGGAGGAGAGGGGAGGCCGGCCGACCCTCCTTGGCGCGTGTCGTGGAATTAACACGTCAGATGTCCTTAGTGTCAGGACTTAGTCGCGAGGCCAACACATCTATGTGGTAGCTTGAGAGGGGTTGATTGGGACGAGAGACGCAACACGCAAGACAAGGGTTTAGACAGCTTCGGGCCCCGGGAAACATCATCCGGTAATAACCCTACATGCTGTTTGAGGCTAGATATCATTATGCTCATGAGGGAGTCGCCGTAAAATGGCTCTCCTCTAATTGTGTCTAGCCCTAGAGATTGTTGTTTTCTTTCCTTCTCCCTTTTTTGGGAGCCCTGCCCCTCCTTATATATGTTGAAGGGGTGGTTTACATGACTAGTCCTAGTTGGATTAGGATTACTCTATTACAAGTGGAGTCCTAGTCTTGCTTCCTTTATACGAGAATATTCGTTACGCCTTTCTCTTAAACCGACCCACCATAGCATGATCCGGCCTTCCATAAACCGCTCGTTGGGCTACCGGGTCTTGTCGCTCCTCTGACCCGCCTGCTGGATTACCAATGAATCTTAAACCGCCAAGTCCAAGTGGGTCGCCGGTGAATCGCCAAACTCTAGTCGGGTCATACATCGGGCGGTTTATACCGTGGGGTATATCCCCGACATTAGCCCCCAGTTTAACTTGGATTCATCCATGTTAAACTGATCTGCAACATAAACACAAGAACAAATTTGTTGGGTTGTGCTCTGGTTTAAATATACTTGTAAACCGGCACTTGATCATCCTTAAATCCTTGTAATTTCTTCCTTCTAAAAAATCCGGGTCAATAGACCAGCTTCATAATCAATTTGCTTGCAGAAGATATTTTGTAAATTAAGAATCCATTTGAATTGGCCTTCAATGCTCTGACTTGACAAAAATATTACTCTGAAATATTCAACTGATATCCAGCCGGCTTGAAGATGTAAAATTTGCCAGTTTATGATTACCACCATTGTTGGGTTATAAAAACTGATAATTTCGGGTCATGATTGTTGCCAACACCAGTTCATGATTGTTGCCAACGCCGGTTCATGATTATTGATGAAGCCAGGTTGCAGACACAGGGTCGTAATGATTGGTGACGCCGGGTCAATCCGGTTTGCTCAAAACAGAGAATTTGAAGATAGTTCTTCGATAATAATATAATACATGTAGCCCCAAAGTCTTGAGCAAAACAAAGTGATGGCTTAAGACTTGCTTCAATATAAATACTGCCACTTAAGAAGAAATACATGTTCATCCCAGTCACTTAGTAAAAACTGAATACTCCATATTATGTAGCCCCCAAGTACCGGGTTGTCATGCTTGCAGCAACCTGGGACTTGTAATTGTCTTATGCTCATAAAAACTTCAACCAGTGTAGCCCCCAAGGGTCGGGTCATTATGCAATAATGAGTAGGGACTTTGTAAATATAATCATGTAAGCTTTGAATAGCAACGGTGTAGCCCCCAAGGGCCGGCTCAGTAAGATAATACTGAGCTCGAACTTGATATATACTTCAATGAAAATAACATCATATAATGTAACCCCCATCATGGGGCTTGAATCCACATCCATAAGGTTAAGAGCCTTGTGCTTTACCAACTGAGCAATGGACCCTTCAATATAATGGATAAAAATCTGTGTACCTTGAATTGTTGACAGGAGTAATTGGTAGCCCCCAAGGGCCGGCTCATTATAATATGATGAGTCGGGTCTTCAATAAGATGAGCAAAAAATGAGTTTGCATTAGCCCCCAAGTATCATGGTGCATGCTTGCAGTGACATGAAACTTGCATATTTGATGTAATCTCAACTTGAATAATGTAGCCCCCAAGTGCCGGGTTGTAAGCATGCAGCAACTCGGGACTAATCCCTCAATTGTAGAATAAATCATATCCATTGATAATATGATAGCCATTGCGCTAAAGCGACTTTGAAAACCTTAATCATAATACTGGTTATTGATAACCATAATAAAATCTAGCCATGTTGGCTATTTGAATAATATACCCAATGATTATAAGCGCATAATTCCAATGGAGAAATCCAAAGATATACTAGCGACTTATAGTCCAAAGCCAGGCCGGGTCAATAAACACCGGATTATAAGTGATTATGTGCTAACAGCTTGATAACTCGAAGCCACACCGGGTTAAGAAACACCGGGTTGATGTAATGACATATAGTCTGGCCGGGTTAGTAAACTCCGGTGATTTGTAATTATGCTTTATTCAACCTGTTTCTGCATACAACAAGTTTAAAGTGTCATGGTGGTTTACGGCCGGACGGGTCATAATGCCCAACATATAACCCGGGATTATAACCAAGGCTGCACTTAAGAATAATCAAATATGAAATATATGATACCTGTGACATTGAATCACATCGTTGGTTTACCAACTTTTTGTAGTAAGGGTGATAACCCAAATCTTGAGTATGATAACCCCCCTCATATTTTGCCAGTTTGTAATAAAACCGTGTCGGGTTGTAATAAACACCGGATAATCATCCTGGCGACTTACAGTCAACGCCAGACCGGGCTAAGAAAACTCCAGTTTACAATTGAGTTTGTACTAACAACTGATAGTTGAAAGCTTGTGCCGGGTTAAGAAATGCCGGACTGATGAAATGACTTATAGTCAGGCCGGGTCAATGGACGCCGGTTACCTTAAAACCTTATCAAAGGAGAAGAAACTTTGACAAAAAGCAAATGAATAAACTTGTAGTCGAGGCTTTTCAAGGGCTGCCAGGCCCAAATTCGAGGCTTTTCGTGGGCTGCCAGGCCACTGAGTTAAACCATTAACAAAGCTTTTTAAGATGGGCCTCCAACTAACCAATCGTCGTTTTAACTTTGACAAGTTCAGGGTCTCAATGAGAGTAATTGTCAAACATTTGGTGGTTCATGCCAGGATTACCTGGATAGGAGTGGCTTACTTGATGAAGGCAGGTCAACCCGGGGTTTTAGGTGAATACACCAGGCTTCCAAGCCGTGGGTCGATACCCAGCTACAAAGGTCCTTTCAAACTCTTTCTTACTTTACACAAAAAGCCCCCAAGTAACGTGATGAGTTGTGCTCATTGGGTGCCTATGTTTGAGCTGTGCATAGCATCCAGACTCTCTTTGGCCCCTTGGGTGTGAAGCTCCCAAGCTGTATTGTGGCATGATAGCCGGTTTAATGGACAAAACAGGACGTCGCTTTGTAAGCAGAAGCTGCCACATGATAAATAATATGATAAGCCAATAAGGAAGGATACCCATGTTTGAACCGCGCATCATGGCAGCAGGTCCTCTTCGGCAACCTTTAACTTTTTGCAAGAGATAAATATTATTCTTGAACCGAGATTTTGAACGGATATTGAGAGCTTCAAAGCTTTGTGGGAGACATATTTTCCTTGAACCGGATTTTAAACCGGAATCTTCATTTTCAGCCGGAAATTTTCTGACGGCCTTTAAACTCGAACTTACGAGAAGTTAATTCCTTTTTGAACCAAACATTTTTAAACCGGATTTGAGAGCTTCAGAGCTTTGTGGGAGAACAGATTTCTATTGAAACGGTTTGTAAACCGGATATTTGAGAGCTTCAGTGAGACTGACTTCCCTTGAGCCGGATTGTAAACCGGAATCCATTCTGATGACCCGGAACTTCTTCATTGAGCCGGGATTTTGTACCTGTCATATCCTTTCTAAACCGGAAACTTTTTGACGGCCTTTAAATTTTCATCAATATAACACCAGACACCAGGACCGGGTTATCTGTCCCTCCATCATCCTGGGGTTCTTAAATTTGCTGAAACTGGCAAGATTTACTGAATCATGTCATCGTAGCCCCCGAGTCTCAAAGGTGACTCGAAGAGTTGGATTGAGATTCTCCATATTTTGACCGTGATAAAAACCGGCATAGCTTGTACATCATTTGATAGCACGATGTGAATCCTCAGAAGGTTGAGGTGACTGTGGCGGGTTGTAAATGACCCCGTATGAGCCGTGTCAGCAACTCGGCCAATGGTTCCTTCCAACTGGTGATTTGAAGTTAACCAAACTGTAGTGGAGGCGACTTGTGCGCCTGCCCATTGAACCACCTAGTGCAGACGGCGGATGATAGTATATGATAATTTACCTCCATTTTGTTGAAAAAAAACTGGGCTGCCCAAGCTGTAACTTGTTCATACTCAATAAACAGCTCATGCCGATAGGTGCGGACCGGTATGTTGATGTAGACCTGACTGCGGGGGATGACGGACTATGCACGCGTTATTGGGTAATTCGCATGGTCCTAACGAGTTGACGCGGACTGAATCGCGATATAAAACAGCATGGTTTATCCAATAGCTCAGTGATAGAACAATCCCTTTTTGCAATAGACAATTGGTCCGCAGCATCAGAAGCGGCTTTGGAGTGATGAGTCGGTCGCGGCGTTGTAAGCCGGCACAGACGAGCCAGTTGTCCTCCGCGTTATAAACCAGTGCAGACGCGTGAACCGGCTGCGAGAGCAGGCGGGTGAGTCGTCTGTGGTGCTGTAATGCGGCACGGACGGGCGAGTCGGCCGGCGCGTTGATGTAAACCGGACCATGACACGCCTGTCCATGAAGCCGCGCAGTACAGCTGAACGTGCCTCCGTGGTATAACATCAGTTTGTAATGAATAATTCTCCTGCATATAAAAAATACCGTAGAGCAGAGTACTTGTGCTCAGAGTAATTAAAACATACTAAGAAAATGCATAGGATAAATAACACCTGATTTATTTTTTTGGACGCATGTGAGCGTGGCCATTAGCGCGTAACTGGTCTCCACAAATAATATCTCCTCAAAATCAAAGCCTTAACATAGGCAGTACTCAAGTACTAGATGGATCACTTGATGCGAATAGTAGCCACGTAGCATTGCCTTTAAGCAATAGTAGCATAATTTGTTTATTTAGAAGTAGTCCTCCTCCGTGCAACAGTAGCAGTAGCTTTTAACAGCTCAATGTATGAAACCACCTCGGGTTTGACCCTTGTCTCTGCAGGCATGTTTTTACAGATCTAATCCGGCGTACGGTAGTATTGATCACCAACTCAGATTCGACAGATCGCATTGCCCCGGTGATGCGCAGATAAAACACCAAACCCTCGTATCCTTCAAATCTTATCGACTGTAAATCCGGATTAACGAATATGACTCTGACGTAGACCCTTCCAAGTAGGTTCTACTGTTAATTGCTAACCACACTTTCCATTGTCCAATGTGACCATTGCCAGGGCAATTTGACTTGGCTTAGCAACTTGTAGAACCTTGACTCATCTAGATCGAATCTGAACATGTTGTTTTGACTGCTTGTCAACGACGTAGATCCTTCAGAAACCGACTTTCTTCATCCGGTAAATTATGAAATTCTTGATCACCTAGGAGGATCCCTCCAAGAACTCAACACCACCGTGTGCGGGCCCCATGGTGGGCGCCAACTGTCCTGGAATTAACACGTCAGATGTACTTAGTATCAGGACTTAGTCACGAGGCCAACGCATCTATGTGGTAGCTTGAGAGGGGTTGATTGGGACGAGAGACGCAACACACAAGACAAGGGTTTAGACAGCTTCGGGCCCTGGGAAACATCATCCAGTAATAACCCTACATGCTGTTTGAGGCTAGATCTCATTATGCTCATGAGGAGTCACCGTAAACCGGCTCTCCTCTAATTGTGTCTAGCCCTAGAGATTGTTTTTTGCTTTCCTTCTCCCTTTTTGGGGAGCCCTGTCCCTCCTTATATATGTTGAAGGGGCGATTTACATGACTAGTCCTAGTTGGATTAGGATTACTCTATTACAAGTGAAGTCCTAGTCTTGCTTCCTTTATAGGAGAATATTCCTTATGCCTTTCTCTTAACCCGGCCCATCATAGCGTGATCCGGCCTTCCATAAACCGCCCGTTGGGCCACCGGGTCTTGTCGCTCCTCTGACCCGCCTGCCGGATTACTAATGAATCTTAAATCGCCAGGTCCAAGTGGGTCGCCGGTGAAGCGCCAAACTCTAGCCGGGTCATACATCCGGCGGTTTATACCGCGTGGTATATCCGCGACAGCGCACCTCCAAGAGGGGAATCCTACTAGGACTCCAAGTTCTAATAGGTTTCCACCAAAAGGGAGAGAGGGGGAAGGAAGGAGAGGGAGAGGGAGAAGGAAAGGGGGGCGCCGCCCCCCTTCCTAGTACAATTTGGAATCAAGGGGGAGGGGGCGCACGGCCTTCCCTGCCCGCCCCTCTCTCTCTCCACTAAGGCCCATCGAGGCTCATTAGTTCCCCCGGAGGTTCCAGTAACCCTCTGGCACTCCGGTTTTATCCGAGACTTCTCCGGAACACTTCTAGTGTCCGAATATAGTCATCCAATATATCAATATTTATCTCTAGACCATTTTGAGACTCATCTTCATGTCCGTGATCTCATCCGAGACTCTGAACAACCTTCGGTACATCAAATCACATAAACTCATAATACCAATCGTCATCGAACGTTAAGCGTGCGGACCCTACAGGTTCGAGAACTATGTAGACATGACCGAGACATGTCTCTGGTCAATAACCAATAGAGGAACCTGGATGCTCATACTGGTTCCGACATATTCTACGAAGATCTTTATCGGTCAAACCGCATAACAACATATGTTATTCCCTTTCTCATCGGTATGTTACTTGCCTAAGATTCGATTGTCGGTATCATCATACCTAGTTCAATATCATTTCCGACAAGTCTCTTTACTCGTTCCATAATACTTCATCCTGCAGCTAACTCATTAATCACAACGCTTGCAAGGCTTATAGTGATGAGTATTACCGAGAGGGCCCAGAGATACCTCTCTGAAACATGGAGTGACAAATCCTAATCTTGATCTATGCCAACCCAACAAACACCTTCGGAGACACCAGTAGAGCACCTTTATAATCACCCATTTACGTTGTGATGTTTGGTAGAACACAAAGTGTTCCTCTGGTATTCGGGAGTTGCATAATCTCAGTCTGAGGAACTTGTATAAGTCATGAAGAAAGCAGTAGCAATGAAATTGTCACAGTCATAATGCTAAGCTAACGGATGGGTCATGTCCATCACATAATTTTACAATTATGTGATCTTGTTCATCAATTGACAACAGATGTCTGTGGTTAGGAAAGATAACCATCTTTGATTAACGAGCTAGTCAAGTAGAGGCATACTAGGGACAATATGTTTTGTCTATGTATTCACACATGTATTAAGTTTCCAGTTGATACAATTCTAGCATGAATAATAAATATTTATCATGAAATAAGGAAATAAATAATAACTTTATTATTGACTCTAGGGCATATTTCCTTCAGTCTCCCACTTGCACTAGAGTCAATAATCTAGATTACATAGTAATGATTCTAACACCCATGGAGCTTTGGTGCTGATCATGTTTTGCTCGTGGAAGAGGCTAAGTCAATGGGTCTGCAACATTTAGATCCATGTCTATCTTGCAAATCTCTATGCCCCCCTCCGACACTTGATGACAGATGGAATTGAAGCGTCTCTTGATGTGCTTGGTTCTCTTGTAAAATCTGGATTCCTTTACTAAGGCAATTGCACCAGTATTGTCACAAAAGAGTTTCATTGGACCCGATGCACTAGGTATGACACCTAGATCGGATATGACCTCCTTCATCCAAACTCCTTAATTTGCTGCTTCTGAAGCAGCAATGTACTCTGCTTCACACGTAGATCCCGCCACGATTCTTTGCTTGGAACTACACCAACTGACAGCTCCTCCATTCAATACAAATACGTATCCGGTTTGCGACTTAGAGTCATCTAGATCAGTGTCAAAGCTTGCATCGACGTAACAATGTACGACGAGCTCTTTTTCACCTCCATAAACAAGAAACATATCCTTATTCCTTTTCAGGTATTTCATGATGTTCTTGACCGCTGTACAGTGATCCACTCCGGGATTACTTTTGTACCTCCCTGTTATGCTTATAGCAACGCACACATGAGGTCTAGTACAGAGCATTGCATACATGATAGAATGTATGGCAGAATCATAGTGAATGACTTTCATTTTCTCTCTATCTTCTATAGTGGTCGGGCATTGAGTCTGACTCAACTTCATACCTTGTAACAGATGCAAGAACCCTTTCTTTGACTGATCCATTTTGAACTTCTTCAAAACTTTATCAAGGTATGTGCTTTGTAGAAGTCCAATTAAGCATCTTGATCTATCTCTATAGATCTTGATGCCCAATATGTAAGCAGCTTCTCCAAGGTCTTTCATAGAAAAACTCTTATTCAGGCATTCCTTTATGCTATCCAGAAATTCTATATCATTTCCAATGAACAATATTTCATCCACATATAATATCAGAAATGATAAAGAGCTCCCACTCACTTTCTTGTAAATACAGGCTTCTCCAAAAGTCTGTATAAAACCATATGCTTTGATCACACTATCAAAATGTTTATTCCAACTCCGAGAGGATTGCACCAGTCCATAAATGGATTGCTGGAGCTTGCACACTTTATTAGCACCCTTTGGATTGACAAAACCTTCTGGTTGCATCATATACAACTCTTCTTCCAGAAACCCATTCAGGAATGCAGTTTTGACATCCATCTACCAATTTCATAATCATAAAATGCGGCAATCGCTAACATGATTCAGACAGACTTAACCACCGCTACAGGTGATAAAGTCTCATCATAGTCAACTCCTTGAACTTGTCGAAAACCTTTCGCAACAAGTCGAGCTTTGTAAACAGTAACATTACCGTCTGTGTTGGTCTTCTTCTGAAATATCCCTTTATTTTCTATGGCTTCCCAATCATCGGGCAAGTCCACACTTTGTTCTCATACATGGATCCCATCTCAGATTTCATGGTCTCAAGCCATTTCGTGGAATCTGGGCTCATCATCGCTTCCTCATAGTTCGTAGGTTCATCATGGTCTAGTAACATGACTTCCAGAACAGGATTACCGTACCACTCTGATGTGGACCTTACTCTGGAAGACCTACAAGGTTCAGTAGTAACTTGATCTGAAGTTTCATGGTCATCATCATTAACTTCCTCACTAATTGGTGTTGGAATCAGTGGAACTGATTTCTGTGATGAACTACTTTCCAATAAGGGAGAAGGTACAATTACCTCATCAAGTTCTACTTTCCTCCCACTCACTTCTTTCGAGAGAAACTCCTTCTCTTGAAAGGATCCATTCTTAGCAACAAAGATTTTGCCTTCGGATCAGTGACAGAAGGTGTACCCAGCAGTTTCCTTTGGGTATCCTATGAACACGCACTTCTCTGATTTGGGTTCGAGCTTATCAGGTTGAAGCTTTTTCACATAAGTATCACAACCCCAAACTTTAGGAAACGACAACTTTGGTTTTCTTGCCAAACCACAGTTCATAAGGCTTCGTCTCAACTTATTTTGATGGTGCCCTATTTAAAGTGAATGTAGTCGTCTCTAAAGCATAACCCCAGAACGATAGCGGTAAATCTGTAAGAGACATCATAGATTGCACCATATCCAATAAAGTACGATTACGACATTCGGACACACCATTTCACTGTGGTGTTCTAGGTGGCGTTAATTGTGAAACTATCCCATGTTGTTTCAAATGAAGACCAAACTCATAACTAAAATATTCTCCTCCACGATTAGATCGCAGAAACTTTATTTTCTTGTTACCATGATTTTCCACTTCACTCTAAAATTCTTTGAACTTTTCAAATGTTTCAGACTTATGCTTCATTAATGAGATATAACCATATCTACTCAAATCATCTGTGAAGGTAAGAAAATAACGATACCCACCACGTGCCTCAATACTCATTGGACCACATACATCGGTTTGTATTATTTCCAACAAGTCAGTAGCTCGTTCCATTGTTCCGGAGAACGGAGTTTTAGTCGTCTTGCCCATGAGGCACGGTTCGCAAGCACCAAGTGATTCTTTTTTTGTGCAGGTGAAGCACCAAGTGATTCTTTTTTTGTGCAGGTGAAGCACCAAGTGATTCATAATCAAGTCATTCCAAAATTTTATCAGCGTGGAATTTCTAGTGACCAGTCCCTTTGAAGTAGAAGCACTCAGTTTCAGGCTTAGGTCCAGACTTGGGTTTCTTCTTTTGAGCAGCAACCTTTTTGCCGTTCTTCTTGAAGTTCCCCTTCTTCCCTTTGCCCTTTTTCTTGAAACTAGTGGTCTTGTTGACCATCAACACTTGATGCTCCTTCTTGATTTCTACCTCTGCAGCTTTTGGCATCGCGAAGAGCTTGGGAATAGTCTTGTTCATCCCTTGCATATTGTAGTTCATCACGAAGCTTTTATAGCTTGGTGGCAGTTATTGGAGAACTCTGTCAATCACACTACCATCAGGAAGATGAACTCCTAGTTGAGTCAAGTGGTTGTGGTATTCAGACATTCTGAGTATATGTACACTGACAGAACTAATCTCCTCCATTTTACAGTTGTAGAACTTATTGGAGCCTTCATATCTCTCAATCCGGGCATTTTCTTGAAATATTAACTTCAACTCCTGGAACATCTCATATGCTCCATGACGTTCAAAACATCGTTGAAATCCCGGTTCTAAGCCGTAAAGCATGGCACACTGAACTATCAAGTAGTTATCAGCATTGCTCTACCAGACGTTCTTAACGTCATCAGTAGCATTGGCAGCAGGCCTGGCACCCAACGGTGCTTCAAGGACGTAATTCTTCTATGCAGCAATGAGGATAATCCTTAAGTTATGGACCCAGTCCGTGTAGTTGCTGCCATCATCTTTCAACTTAGCTTTCTCTAGGAATGCATTAAAATTCAAAAGGATGGTAGCATGGGCCATTGATCTACAACAACATAGACATGCAAAATACTATTAGGTACTAAGTTCATGATAAATTAAAGTTCAATTAATCATATTACTTAAGAACTCCCACTTAGATAGACATTCCTCTAATAATCCAAGTGATCATGTGATCCAAAACAACTAAACCATGTCCGATCATGACGTAAGATGGAGTAGTTTTCAATGGTGCACATCACTATCACTACAAAAAAATACACTTCCGTGATGATATGTGTTTGTCACAGTAGGTCGCGTTTTTTTTCATGCATGTACATCCATGTCAAATTTATGACAGAATCAAGATAGTCATTCCTGTTGAGGGAGTCCCGGATTAGGGTGTGTTCGGATAGCCGGACTATGACCTTTGGCCCGACTCCCGGATTATGAAGATACAAGATTGAAGACTTCGCCCCGTGTCCGGATAGGACTTTCCTTGGCGTGGAATGCAAGCTTGGCGATACGATATGTAGATCTCTTCCAATTGTAACCGACTCCGTGTAACCCTAGCCCTCTCCGGTGTCTATATAAACCGGAGAGTTTTAGTCCGTAGGACGAACAACAATCATACCATAGGCTAGCTTCTAGGGTTTAGCCTCTCTGATCTCGTGGTAGATCAACTCTTGTACTACCCATATCATCAATATTAATCAAGCAGGAGTAGGGTTTTACCTCCATCGAGAGGGCCCAAACCTAGGTAAAAACATCGTGTCCCTTGTCTCCTATTACCATCCGCCTAGACGCACAGTTCGGGACCCCCTACCCGAGATCCGCCGGTTTTGACACCGACATTGGTGCTTTCATTGAGAGTTCCTCTCTGTCGTCACCGTCAGGAAGGATGCCGCACCCCGTCTTTAAAGACGGCGCTGTTGCTAAAGGAGCTTTGGCTGTCGGCCAAACTCTCCGGCTAGGCAGGTTTTTGATGACCGCCAGTTCGGCCGCCGCGCCGACGATGACCTCTCGGGTCATCGAAAGCAATCTCCACATCAGCTTGGAATTTGCCGAGCAGTTAGATCCGATTGAGCTCTCTTCCCTAAACGAGCTCTTGGATCGCATCGCCTCCCTGGGAGTCGCTAAAGATTACGGCCAGATTGGGCTTAAACCTGATCAGAGAGAGATTGACTCTCCCCAGGTCACCTACCATGTTGAAGTGGTGGAGGAACAATACAGCGAATCTTCGCCCATCCTAAGGACCAGATGTGTCCGGATTCCTGATCCCTCCAAGACGGACATCCGCGGAGGGGAGGACGTCGCCCAAGCCCTGAACCTAAAGTCAGGCAGCAGGCCTGCTTCATTGAATAACGTCCAAGAAAACAAACTTCTGAGTTCGGAAACTTTTTGGCCCCTGAGTCTTATGTCGGGCGAGGTTCCGGATTTAATACCACCCACCCACCCAAATATAAGGGATCTATCCCTAATTCGGCAAGAGCCCAGGGAATCAGTGCATCACTACTGGGCCAGATTCCTCCTGGTTATGAACAGGATACAGGACTGCCATGAGGGGGATGCAATATCATTCTTCTGCAACAACTGCACGGACATCGGAATCCTTAATGCCATAAGACACCGCGAAATTACACGCTTCGCCGACTTGACATCCATAGTACGAAAGTATTGTGCGACAGAAAGCGTCCGGAAAACCGAAACAAAATTCTGGGACAAACCGACCCTGAATACAATACCAGTCTGAAACAAAAGGGCGCATTATCGCCAGGCACCCAGGCCAAATAGAAAAAAACAAAAACCCTCTACAGGGTATGGAACCGTACTGGAGGGATGGCTCAATGGACCCTGTAAAATTCATAATACAGAGGGAGTCACACCAACTCATAGCCTTAGAGCATGTTGGATACTCCGGAAGGTGGCCAGAAGTGGCGAGGAATTTCTAACTCCAGAATCCGCAGAGCACCACCCCACAAACGCCAGCATGGTGTCGACAGTCTTCAAGACTTTCGCATCAAACAATGCAAGGAAGCGAACGCTCCGCAACCTTACCTAAGTCTACCAAGTAGCAACAATAAACCCATGGAGTGATACGGCTATCACCTGTAACGCCAGTGACGAACCTAAATTCCGGACAGCCCGAGCTCCAGCCGCACTGGTCCTCAGTCCGATAGTGGACGGCTTCCAGCTTACGAAGGTACTCATGGACGGTGGAAGCGGACTAAACCTCATCTATGAGGAAACCCTGCGCAAAATGGAAATAGACTGGAGCCGCATTGAGCGAAGCAACACAACCTTCAGAGGAATAATCCCCAGTCGTGAAGCGTGCTATTCAGGAAAAATCACACTTGATGTGGTGTTCGGCACGCCGGATAATTACAGATCCGAGGAGGTCACATTTCAAGTGGCGCCGTTCAGCAGCAGATACCACGCTCTGTTAGGGCGAGAAGCATTCACAATTTTTCAAGCTATACCCCATTACGGGTACATGAAGCTCAAAATGCCCAAACCCAACGGAATAATCACTCTTGCCAGCGACCCGGACATAGCGCTCTGCGCGGAAAACAAGACAGCCGCACTAGCCCTCGAGGCATTATCCGAAGCCCTAGCGACCGAGGAACTAACTGTGTTGCGCTCCACGGTGGACAGGGACGACGTGATACTCGACAAAAGATCCAAATCCACCTTCAAGCCGGCAGATGAAATAGTCAAGTTCCAAGTCCATCCAATGGACACTACAAAAACGGCCTCCATCAGGACACAACTAAGCCCTGACGTCGACGCCGCACTAAGAGAATTTCTACACGAAAATTGGGACATTTTTGTCTGACACCCTTAAGACATGCCAGGAATCCCATGCAGGCTGGCCGAGCATAGCCTGAACATCTTAAAGGCGTTCAAACCCGTTAAGCAGACTCTTCGGCGTTTCTCTGAACCCAAGAGACAAGCCATGGGAGAGGAGCTAGCCAAATTACAGGAAGCTGGATTCATCAGAGATATAAAACATCTGGACTGGCTGGCAAACCTGGTAATGGTACCAAAGAAGGACAAATCCTGGCGCCTATGCATCGATTTCAAAGACCTAAATAAGGCCTGCCCAAAGGATCCGTTCCCCCTCCCCCGCATTGATCAAATCATTGACGCCACTGCAGGACACGATTCATTGTGTTTCCTCGATGAATACTCTGGCTACCACCAAATCAAGATGGCAGAGTCAGACCAAGCCGCAACGGCATTCGTCACCCCATACGGACCATTCTGCTTCAACACAATGCCCTTCGGGCTCAAAAACGCCGGCACAACATATCAGCGCATGATTCAGACATGTCTGACCAACCAGATCGGCAAAACGGTTGAAGCGTACGTGGATGATGTGGTCGTCAAAACCAAACACGTCGAAACTCTAATAGACGACTTGAGGCTCACGTTCGATAACCTCCGAACATATGACATTAGGCTTAACCCAGAAAAATGCGTTTTCGGCGTACTAGCCGGAAAGCTCCTGGGCTTCATTGTATCCAGTAGAGGAATTGAAGCAAACCCAGCCAAGATCCGAGCTCTGTCACAATTGGATATTCCAAAAGATCTCAAGCAAATACAAAAATTGACTGGATGCGTGGTGGCTCTAAGCTGCTTCATCTCTCGCTTGGCGGAAATGGCATTACCCCTTTACCGCCTCCTCCGGCGCACCTAACACTTCGAGTGGACGGATGCCGCCACTGCCAGACTTGAAGAAATAAAAGCCATACTGGCAACAAACCCTGTCCTGGCCGCGCCGAACATCGGCGAACCTATGTTGTTATACATCGCGGCAACTCACCAAGTTGTAAGCGCAGTCCTCGTCGTCGAGCGGGAAATGGACGGACACAAATTCCTTGTCCAGAAACTAGTGTACTACGTGTCCACTGTCCTCACTCCATGCAAGTCCCGGTACCCGCATTACCAAAAAATAGCATATGCAGTGTTCATGGTGTCCCGGAAGCTACGACACTACTTTCAAGAGTGTTCGATAACAGTAGCCTTCGAAGTACCTCTTAACGATATCATAAACAACCGCGACGCAACGGGCCAGATTGCCAAATGGGCCATTGAGCTCCTTCCGTTCGACATAACATATAAGCCACGGCGAGCCATCAAGTCGCAAGCCTTGGCCGACTTCGGCGCTGAATGGACTGAAGCCGAACTCCCTAAAGAGTATGACACATATTCTAACTGGACCATGCACTTTGACGGCTCCAAAATGCTGGCGGGTATGGGGGCTGGCGTCGTCCTGACGTCCCCAACAGGAGAAACAGTCCAATATGTACTCCAGATAATGTATACGGACTCCAACAATGCAGCCGGATACGAGGCCCTTCTACATGGCCTCCGGATGGCAGTCTCCATGGGCATTCAACGCCTAGAGGTGCATGGGGATTCGAACCTCGCGATATCCCAAATAAAAGGAGACTTTGATGCCAAAGATCCAAAAATGGCAGCCTATCGCAACGCCGTCCTAAATATGTCAGCCCGTTTCAAAGGGCTGGAATTCCACCATATAGCTCGGGAAAATAATCAGGCAGCAGACGTCCTGGCACGCATCGGCGCAAAGCGCGATGTAGTCCCCCCCATCATTTTCCTGGAAAGGCTATTCAAACCATCCGTATAGTGGGAAGGGGAATCCGGAATTAACAATTCGGACCAGGCCGCATCACCTGACCCCGAACACCCTGACATAACGAAAGACTCCGTCAATGAAGTCACACCCTCAGCCCACGTAATAATATCAGTAATTGCCCCATGGACAGAACCATTCTTAGCCTACTTAACTTGGCAGGAACTCCCCGAGGACCAAAATGAGGCACGCTGCATAGTGCGGCGATCTAAAGCCTATAAAGTCAACGAAGGAGAGCTTTATAGGAAAAGCACCACTGGAGTCCATCAAAGGTGTATCTCCGAAGAGGAAGGGCAGAACCTTCTGGCGGAAATTCACGCCGGACTCGGCGGGCACCACGCCGCAGCCCGAGCCCTTGTGAGCAAGGCCTTCCGTACCGGATTTTATTTGCCGACGGCCCGGGCAGACGCTCAGGACTTAGTCCAGCGATGCGTCGGTAGCCAACTATTCGCTAATCAAAGCCACATGCCGCCTACCGCCCTACAAACCATACCCATCACCTGGCCTTTTGCGGTCTGGGGGCTTGAGATGGTGGGACACCTTAAAGGAGGGACCCACAAGCAAAAATATCTACTGGTCATGGTGGATAAATTCACCAAATGGATAGAGGCCAAGCCCGTTAAGACGGACGAATCCGGACCGGTGATAGACTTCATATCCGGGGTTGTACACCATTACGGCGTCCCCCACAACATCATTACTGACAACGACACAAACTTTACGGCTGATGAAGTTAAACTCTGGTACAAAAACATGGGTATTAAGCTTGATTACACTTCAGTCTATCACCCACAAACTAACAGTCAAGTCGAGCGAGCCAACAGTCTAATCATGAGCGGCATCGAACCCAGATTAGTGTGATCCCTTAAGGAATCCAACACGCACTGGGTAGAGGAGCTTGACTCCGTACTCTGGGGGCTGCGGACCATTCCGAATCGCATTACCAGATTCACACCATTCTTTATGGTATACGGCGCAGAGGCAGTCCTGCCCTACGACATAATTCATGACTCACCTCGCGTGCGCATGTACGAAGAAAGAGAAGCCGAGCTCGATCGGCAGGACAGCTTGGACGCATTGGAAGAGCAGCGCGACATTGCAAAGGCCCGTTCTGCATTCTATGAACAGCAGGCTGAAAGATATCAAAGCAGAGAAGTATGGGCCAAACTTACAATGTTGGTGAACTAGTTCTACGCCTGCCGGACAAGAAAAAGGACAAACTCAAGCCCAAATGGTAGGGTCCCTTCATAATCGACCAAGTCCTGACTGGTGGAGCGTACCGTGTGCGAAATGCATCGGACAACCGACTCGAGCTGAACCCATGGAACGCAGCACGCCTATGAAGATTCTACGCCTAGCGCCGGACTCTGTGTTCGTCTCCTTCCTCTGTCACCTTCCTTTTTTCTTAATTTAGCTGCCTGGTATTTTTCTCCTCCTTCCTCCCTTCTTTCTTCCAAGCCTTTAGGGGCTTGCTTGCGCGATTTGTTCGCGCATAATTGACGCGCCACCCACTCTCATTATACCTGGGGGCTTGTTTATCAGAAGCTTATATACACGGGCTTCAGGCCCAAAACATGTGTGACACTTCCGCATGAACCTTTTATGCACCATTATATGCATCGATATGACTTAAGTTTTGGCCAAGCTGGGTTGCCTGGCTCCTGTGCTTACCCCAACGTTCCCGTTTGTACGGCTAGGTGGTAAAGGGAGCACCACTGCGATTGTTACTGCCGGGTCAGCCGGATGTGTACCTCAGACTGGGTGAAGCCGAAAGCTAGCATTCTTAAGGGAATATTCGGTCAGTGAAATAAAAGATGACTTTTCACTTATTTATTTATCTGCCCCCAGATGCTTTTCTGCTTTTTTTGCAGTCCGGACATGCACTTTAGGGCATGCCTCCCAGGGAAAGGAACCCTTAATGGAACTATTCTCCCTGGAAGATGTTTCTTACTAACCATGTAATATAACATAACTAGTTGGGCACTTGTCTGCTAAAGCACTTATGACCCCTACGCCTGGTCTCCATGCATGCCCCGGTTCTTACATAACCGAGAGGGTATTTGGACACACTCCGAACTATCGGGTCCAGAGGTTGAAGCGAAAAGGTCCGCACTGACAAACGATCTACAATCCGGCTAGAAGGCATTATACATGTCATTTTAAAATTACATAGTCAATTTGACTGGGTATATTCTTCTTCAATACCATCCAATAGGCTGTCTAATTTACAGTCCTGTTGGGAATACTTGGCGGCCAGGTCTACCTGGCCATACACTAAACTGACAGGGATCTCTTTCCCATCGGGCCCCACAGGGCCGACCTTGGCCATGTGTTTTGGGTCAGCCTTCGTATACCGCGTCTTCACCATGGCCCAGGTCTCCCTGGCGCCTTGACGGCAGCCCGATATCTTCCATAATCGGAAGCGCTGCCACACTCCCTTCAGCTTCTCACTAAGCTCTCCAAGGCCTTCAGGCATGGAGAGGGATGGCCACAAAGCCTGGACGACGCCCTGCATCGCCTGCCGAACTTGTTCGTGCAGCTGCAACATCTCGGGAAGAAGGTCCCCCGCAGAACCGGGCATTTCCTCACCCGGCCGACCTGTCAGCATACCTGCGGACATAGCCCTGTCAGTCGACTTCATCGCCGAAGTCTTTTTTGAAGATTCGTTTAAGCACTTACTAAAAATGCCGCACCGAAGTCGCCGATTCTCCTTTACAGAATCAGACAGCTGAGCATGAACATCCTTTAGTTCCTCGCCCAGCTGGGGTGTTGGCGTCTTGAAGCTTGTTCTTCTCCTGCCTCACCCTCGCCAGCACGCTCTCACCGGCCTTCAACTGGCGCAGGAGTTGTTTCTTGTCCGGATTCACTCCGGCCCTATCTGCACTGTTATTGTCAGAATTGCACACATGCCGCACGTCTCACAGAATTATCTTTTAAAGCATATATTACCTGAGGGCGTCCCCTTGGTACTCTCTGAAGCGGCCAGTGCGGCCTCAAGTTGGGCCTTGCACTCTTCTAGCTCCTGGGATAGTTGCGTATTCTTTTTCGTAAGATCCTGCATTTCGTATGATCCTTAAATCAGTTATCTTAACTGCTTCAAGTCTTGGGGGCTACTGATATATATAACCATCGGATTTACTCACCCGTATGTCTTTCACATACTGCTCTGTGGCTCTGGCTTGACCATTTTGAGCGGCACGGAGGTACGCATCTCTCGTATTAAACGCGTCCAACGCCTCTTGGGAAAAACATGCGTCACGAAGAACAGTCCGGCGACGCCTATGGTTCATGGCACTCTCCACCTCTGAATTGGTGGCAGATAGCCCGTCCGTGTCCTCTGTCGGAGGAACGTCCGGTGCGCGCCCCACGTTCGCCTCCGCTTCCGGATCCAGCCTTGAAGCCTGGCCGGTAGATATAGTCCGGCGGGCGCTCTTTTTCTTGAGGAGAGCATGAGCGTTAGCGCGACTCGAGGGCATAAACCCTAGACATTAAAATTGCGCATCGTACCATTGCGCCGGAGTCTTGATCCGGTCCGCACTTCTTTTTATCCCGCCTGGCTTCGATGGCCCTTGTTGGCTACCCACCGCGGGCTCGGCCCTCCGCCGCAAGGATTTCCCCTGCAAAGCGAAACACTATTGGTTTATGACAATCAAAATGAGCATGGACGGATCCTCTGAAGAGTACTAGGCCTTCGATCTCGGTCACCTTTGAGGCTGGAAGTAGTCCGGGATAATCGGCCGTAATGGCCACTAAGGTGTTGTCCTTGCTTAACTGATGAAACACCCCATCAATTAGCTCCACACATATGTCCGGGTCCTCCTGGGAATCCGGGTCGAGGGCCCATTCCGGGTCCTCGGATTGTGGAGGGGGGCTGTTTATTTCCTTCACAGTCTGGCACAGCTCCTGTGTTGCAATTGCTAGATTAAGTACTCAACCATGGGAATTTGAAAACAGGTAGGCAAGTGAAAGCGTTCGCTCACCCAGCTTAGAGGATTGTACATGGAGAATCCGCCCTCTGGGTTGATATGGAGGAATTCCTCTTCTTCTCCCTTGTACAAAGTGGATAAGATTCTCGTTAAAGTGGCAGCCGAATCCGGCCCCTTATGACTGCACCGGGTGGCGTCGACCTCCCCGTTGAAATCCCACATGGGGTGTCCTCTGTACTAAAGCGGCTGCACCCCTCGCGTAATGCATATGGCCATGACCTTGATCATGGTCAGTCCGGAATGAGCCAACAACCTTATCCGGTTCATCAGGTAAAGGGCGTCCTTGTTAGTTTCTCTTTGAGGGTTCCGTAGGCGCCAGCTCAGGCGCTTCTTCAATGGAGCATTATTGAACTCAGGGAGGCCGATCCGTACAGGGTCCGGCAGGGGGACATCATCTACATAGAACCACTCTGAATGCCAGTCCTCGGACGCCCTCTTTGGGGTGCCGGATAGATATCCGGTCCCGGTGATGCGCCATAGTTCGGCTTCGCCCACAAGATAAATAGAACCCTCCTGAGAGCGGGGCACGAGGCAGAACAACTTCTTCCACAGCGCGAAATGGGCCTCGACGCCCAAGAACAGCTCTCAGAGGGCCACGAAGCCTGCAATGTGCAGTATGGAGGCAGGTGTGAGGTTGTGTAGCTAGAGGCCGTAGAACTCCAGTAGCCCTCGGAGAAATGGATGAATCGGAAATCTGAGTCCTCTTATTAAGTAAGGGACTAGGCACACCCGCTCTCCTCGGGAGGGATTGGGGATGCTCTCCGCCTGCTCTCCGTCGCTATAGGTGGCAATCCCGGCTTGAACCGGGACCATATATGCTGGGGGAAGGAGCCCCTTGGACTGAAGCACTACTAGCTCGCTATGCGGGACGGAACACCGCCCCCAATCTCCGGGCCGAGGGCTGGAGAGGCGAGAGGAGGAGCTGCACTGACCAGCCATGGTGGAATGGATCCCTGTCGAAGGCGCTCTGATGAAGGCTCGCGGAGGGAAGACGGTGTGGCTGGATCTAAATCCCCGTCTCTTTTATGGGCAGCTCGTTCACGCGTCTAGGGGGGTGAATGAAAAAAAAAACTCCCTGGCTTTTCGCATTTGTTTGACACGTAGAAGATGGTCATTATTGGGCACAGAAGTTGAGGAGTACAACATGCACCGGAAGCCGGACACTATTCGACCGGTACATGGGATTTGGAGAAGAACCCGCCTTGCAATGCCGAAGACAAATTTGCGCACCAGACTCGTCGTCATTGAAGCCTAGTTCGGGGGCTACTGAGGGAGTCCCGGATTAGGGGGTGTCCAGATAGCCGGACTATGACCTTTGGCCGGACTCCCGGATTATGAAGATACAAGATTGAAGACTTCATCCCGTGTCCGGATAGGACTTTCCTTGGCATGGAAGGCAAGCTTGGCGATACGATATGTAGATCTCCTCCAATTTTAACCGACTCTGTGTAACCCTAGCCCTCTCCGGTGTATATATAAACCGGAGAGCTTTAGTCCGTAGGACGAGCAACAATCATACCATAGGCTAGCTTCTAGGGTTTAGCCTCTCTGATCTCGTGGTAGATCAACTCTTGTACTACCCATATCATCAATATTAATCAAGCAGGAGTAGGGTTTTACCTCCATCGAGAGGGCCCGAACCTGGGTAAAAACATCGTGTCCCTTGTCTCCTGTCACCATCCGCCTAGACGCACAGTTCGGGACCCCCTACCCGAGATCTGCCGGTTTTGACACCGACACCTGTGCTGTCGTAGAAGTGTTCCATGACATTACCTAAATTATCATCACGGAAGTGTCCACTTCCATGACGATAAATCGCACGTCACAGAAGTGCTTTCGTCAAGGGTGACCGACATGTGGCATCCACCCTAACAGAACGCCATTAAGCTATCGGGTCGGGTTTTGGATCCGATAACCCGTTAACAGCCCCGACCAATGGGGATTTTCCACGTGTAAAATCATCATTGGCTAGAGGAGACACGTGCCAGGTCCGCGTTGGCATAGGTGTCACTCATACAATGGGCGAGACGCGCCTATGATATGTTGACACGTGGACCGGCCCATCAAGTTTAAATGGGCCGGCCCAACTAAAGGCCCACAAGATTTTGCGGACCATAATGGGCTGGCCCAGCTAAAGGCCCATGAGATTTCATCGACCATAATGGGCTGGCCCATCTAAAGGCCCATAAGATTTTGCGGGCCATAATGGGCTAGCCCATGTAAAGGCCCACAAGATTTTTGTGTGCCATAATGGGCCGTCCCAGGTAAAGGACCACAAGATTCTTGCGGATCATAATGGGCCGGCTCAGCTAAAGGTCCACGAGATTTTGCCGACATTAATGGGCCAGCCCAGCTGTAGGCCCACAAGATTTTGAGGACCCTAGTAGGTCGGCCCATTAACTGGCTGCCATGTTTTGGGCCAAATGCTGGCCCATATTTGATCTGGTCCATTAATGGCGTGCCACGTTCCGGGCCTAAAAATGGCCCATATGAGATCCAGCCCGTTAAAAGCCTACCATGTTCCGGGACAAATTACTACCCGGATTAGGTTCAGCCCTTTAAGAGGCTTTGGGCTCAATTATGGCCCATATCAGATTCGGCCCGTCAACTGGACGCTATGCTTTTGGGCCCACTTGCTAAAGGCCCACTTAGTAATTCGGCCTGATATTAGTTTCGGCCTGTTAAGGGCCTGTTTAACATTTTGGCCCAATATTAATTTCGGCCTGTTAAAAGCCCGTTATATAGTTGGGCCTAACTACGGCCCGGTTTGCATCCGGCCTGCTCGCAGCCGATATCTGATTGGGCCAAACAAGGACCGAGACAATTTTGGCCTGTTAAAAGCCCATGATTTGATTCGCACAATCATGGGCCAGGGTCCAATTCGGCCTGCTTCCAGCCTGTGAGCTGTTCGGCACATTTCAGGCCCAACCTACATCGTGATTGCATGATGGCCCGATTATGTACCGTAATTTTACGGTTTGGCCGGTTTACTGCGAAGACATGATATATATACAATAAAATAACTGCAGCATCGTGAATAAGAAAAAACCAAGACTATACAATAAAGAAATTATGGCATATTACATCCACTGGGTATCAAAGTTCGCCACTATGATAATAAAGCACAAGCAGACAGCAAATTACATGCACTGGGCATCAAAGATCGCCACCAGTGCAAATAAACATGCCAACAAAATAATATACAAAACCGACAACACTTCAATAGAGTTCAAGACAGGTTAGCCCTGTCGGGGAGCTGCAGTGCAAGCAGCTGAGCAAGATGATGAGACTGCGCTTGTTCAACACTTATATCTTCCTCACTCTAAAAGATAAACAAGCAGACTGATGACAGGTTTTTCACATAAAAGTATCAGTGCTGACAATTCATCACATTTCTTACTGACGAATAAAGTGGCACAATTTAAAATTGCATTAACATAATATGGTATTATTCAAGTCAAGACATGGCAGGAAATGACATTTTGAAGGAGTTGGCAGCTTCACGACACCACTGGATTACAGATCAAGAACTCATAAGTATCAGTGGTTAGTGTGCTGTCAATTTATCCCATTTCAGATTGGCAAATAATGAGACGGTTTAAATAATAGTAGAATGATATGACATTGTTCATAGTTAAGACATTGCAGAATGTGATATTGTGCTGTAGTGGGTAGGTTCACCACAACACTGGATTACGGATGAAGAACAGAAGCATACATGCAGTGTAAAAGAAGATCACTTGCTCTGTATAGTTTAATTTACATGGTATGAAGAAGGAACTTGGTTCTACAACTGAAAACTTAAATTGGGAAGGACAAACTTTTGTTTATGAACTACATAATAAACTTTAAACATGCAATTTGATGCAAACACCAAAAATAAACAGCTGTTGCAGTCATGCCTAACCAAATATATACAACAAAGTTTGAAGGCTTGAGAAGGACAAACTTATATTATTGTTGAAGACAGGCTCTATAAAGGCCTTGTCCATGCTGATGGGGGGGGGGAATTCAAGAAGTTTCCCACAGAATCTTCTTCATAAGCATTGCCTTTATTCTACATTTTGTTAAGAGTAAATATAGATGTGATAATATATGAAAAATGGAGAATATTTAAGATAAGATGAAGAGTGATGCTACATAACCAAGTAGCTATAAATGTAAGTGCAGTGATACAGGCAAAAGGTACAACCAAGAGCAATGCACAGCTAAACTTCTTCAGTACCAAACTTGTGGTAAGAGTAAATATAGATCTGATGTGTAGAAAATGGAGGGCAAAGGAAAATAAGTTGCAGAGTGATGGTACATGAACAACTACCTGTCATTATAAGTACACTAATAAAGGACAACATGTACTTACAAGAACAATGCAGAGATAAAAAAACATTGGCATTGGATATATTCTACACTAATGTAATCGTTCATACAGATAAGATAATTTGGAGCGAACAATTGATAAGCAAGCTATCATGCATACTGCTGTCACATAATGAACCAGGTACGTATGCAAGTACAGTGATATAGGACAACAAGTACTAACAAGAGCAAAGCAGCGGGCAGCATATTTGTGATATCCTGTCGTTCTTTTCAAACCGGAATTCTTCTTCGAGCAGATTTCCTGCAAAAAAGATCCGTAAGGCACATGCAAAAAACTAGAAGTTCAAATTGTCATGTGATTTCATAGACAGTACCTCATCCTAGGAACGAGACCAGTGAATAACAAGGTTTCTCCATTCAATGTCTTCTAAATTTAGCACAAGAGACTTCACCGGAAATTCGTTTATGGACTTGCCATCAAAGTGTGATTTCCTTAGGTAACACTGATACTGCTGCAATGCTTCCTTGAAAAGCACAAGCAAGCTTTGCTCGTCATGACTATCCAGATAGACCCTCGCCTAGTTACAACAATGTAATGTAAATCATTAATGTGTTCAATTAGCAGAAAATAGGAAAATAATAACCATGAATAATAGCACTTACACGTAAGTTGGACAGGAAGATGTGAAAATGGTGTTTGTCTTCACAATAATCTTCCCATGATGGGAATATATGCACATAGTCCCTAACCACATTGAAAGCATTGTCTTTTAAACTGGGAATAAATGGAATGGGGTTACAATCTGCAGGAATTGGCCATCTCTGCAGTTGGGATACATCTTCGGCCGGTGGACTTGTTGTACTTTTTGCTGGAGTGGGATTTTTCTGTGGTACGGCTGGTGCTATGGCAAATGAAATCGGTCTACCTTTTGCTGGAGTGCAGGTCCTGTGTGGTGGGGCTAGTGTTGTGGTCAGTGAAGTATGGGTATAGTCTGCTGGAGTCGGTCCTACATTTTGTGTCACTGGTTGTACAACCAATATAAGTGGGGTGTTGTCTGATTTCTCCGGCACCACCACGTTTTTCAAGGACTTTGCTGGTGCTCCTTCAGGTTCGGCAATCGCCCTCTTCCTTTTTGATGTCTGATGCACAAGAACAGCATTTGAGTGGAAAACATGGTATGATGACAGATGGAATATGTATTGATAATGGATGAGCATGGCATCTCAACATATATGATGAGTAAACTAAGCAGATGGCGGTGCAACAAAGTAGAAGAAATGTAAGACAACATATGCAAGATACCCGCAATCAATAAAACCTTGCCGAATTATAACAGGCACCTTGATGGGTGAACAGGACAGACCATTTGCCTTTGACTCCTTGATGTTAGAATAGTCATTAGGATCATATTCTGAACAAGAATCAACTGGTGGGGAGTGTATGAGTTTCATTGCATCCAGAATGGCACTCAATGCCTTGGTGCCAATTTTGTAAGTCATTGCACTGTTTAGCTTCAAGAGTGCACTTCTGCTAGTGCGACACAAAGCACCTACACAGATCATAGTATAGATATAACGGGGAAAACCGTAAGCATCATAGTAAAATCAGCAAAGTGGAACTTGCTAGAATATATGTGCTAGTACTGCCGGTACAGCTAGAAAGGCTTTGGATACCAGTTCTCTTCAACTGAAGGTGCGGTACTGTTAATATCAGTGTAAGTCTCAAAGGCGACACAACTCCCCGCATTTCCTTGCTATTCTTATAGAATTCAAGTGGGTAGGTGACTACAAATCCTATTCCTATGTTTACAAAATCCTACGAATCAAAGAGGCTCAAAGTGTCCATCACAACCGACCGTATGGACCTCTACACTGCAAATGTCCCTGCTCATCTTCAGTACAAGGAACATACTGTACTACCATCATACTCCCTCTGTTCCAAAATATAAGTCTTGGTAGAGATTTCCACTATGGATTGCATACAGATGTATCCAGATACATTTTAGAGTGTAGATTCACTCATTTTGCTCCATATGAAGTCCATGGTGGAATCTATACAAATACTTGTATTTAGGAACGGAGAGAGTACATATTAAACGGAAGAGGAACATGGTAAAGAAGAGCAAGCAGATTTTGGATAATAAAATGTTGGTTGCGCAGTGCCCACACATGATGAACCAGAGCGCATTAAGAATGCAACTCCCAGCTGTCTCTCGACCATTTCAGGCGGTTGGATGAGGATCCTACGTCTCAACCCATCTTCTTCCTCATCTCTGATTCTTCCCATATAGAACACCGCACGGGCCGTCAGCCGGACCACTGGCCCCACCACCTATGTTCCTCCGCCACCCCACTCCCCACCCCCGCCCCAATCGCCACCCACGTCGAGTTTTCTTTGTTCGGCTAGGCCCCACAACCACCTGAGGCCCTTTGTTTGCACCGGCGAACTCTGGCGAGCTCTGAAAAATCGACTGACCCAATTTTGAAATTTAGTCTACTGTGATTTAACTAGCATGGAATATAAAAGGGGAAAACCATAAGCATCGGGAGTATAGTGTTGAGCGTGCCATGGCGGATCTGAAGGTGCAAATCGGACAAAGGCAACTTCGCAACCAAGACAAGAAATCAGAGTAAAGCAGTGGCGATCAATTTTCTTGCTGTGATAAATAAGTTGAGCAGATACGAAAGAGTATCGCCTCTGGTGCGGCGCCGTGTATGCATCTGCTGAGAATTTGACGGTTGAGGGAGTCCTGGACTAGGGGGTGTCCGATTAGCCGAACTATCATCATTGGCCGGACTCCAAGACTATGAAGATACAAGATTGAAGACTTCGCCCCATGTCCGGATGGGACTTTCCTTGGCGTGGAAGGGAAGCTTGGCGATACGGATATGTAGATCTCCTACCATTGTAACCGACTCTGTGTAACCCTAGCCCTCTCCGGTGTCTATATAAACCGGATGGCTTTAGTCCGTAGGACGAACAACAATCATACCATAGGCTAGCTTCTAGGGTTTAGCCTCCTTGATCTCGTGGTAGATCCACTCTTGTAACACACATCATCAATATTAATCAAGCAGGACATAGGGTTTTACCTCCATCAAGAGGGCCCGAACCTGGGTAAAACATCGTGTCCCTTGGCTCCTGTTACCATCCGCCTAGATGCACAGTTCGGGACCCCCTACCCGAGATCCGCCGGTTTTGACACCGACATTGGTGCTTTTATTGAGAGTTCCTCTGTGCCGTCGCAATCAGGAAGGATGCCTTTTCCCGTCTTTAAAGACGGCGCCGTCGTCAAGGGAGCTTTGGCCGCCGGCCAAACTATCCGGCTAGGTGGTTTTCTTATGACCGCCTGTTCGGCCACCGCTCCGACGATGACCTCTCAGGTCATCAAAAGCGATCTTCACGTCAGCTCGGAATTCGCCGAGCAGCTAGATCCGATGGAGCTCTCCTCCGTAAACGAGCTCTTGGATCGCATCGCCGCCCTGAGAGTCGCTACTGACTACGATCAGATTGGGCTTAAAACCGATCTGAGAGAAATTAACTCTCCCCAGGCTACCCACCACGTTGTTGTGGTAGAGGAACAATGCGGCGACCCTTCTTCTATGTTAAAAACTAGCTATGTCCGGATTCCTGATCCCTGCATGCCGGATTCCCACGGAGGGACGGACGTCAATCAAATACTGAACCTAAAGTCAGCCATCGGACCAGATTTGTTGGAAAGCATCCAACAATTCAAGCTTCCAAATCCGGAAACTTCTTGGCCTTTGAGCCTCAGATCGGGCGGGGTTCCGAACTTAATTCCACCCGCCCACCCAAACATAAGCGATCTATCTCAAATACGGCAAGAGCCCGATGAAACAATACATCATTACTGGGCCAGATTCCTCCTGGTTATGAACAGGATAAAGGACTGCCATGAAGAAAGCGTGATTTCAATTTTCTGCAACAATTGCACGGATAAGGTTATCATAAACGCCATAAGTCATCGCGAAATTACACGCTTCGCCGACCTAGCGACCATTGTACAAAAATACTATGCGATGTAGAGTGCCTGGAAAACCGAAACCAGGTTTTGGGACAATCCGGACCTGAATACAACCCCAGTTCGAAATAAGAGGGCGCGTCACACTCAAGCACCTGGGTTAAAAACCAAAAAAGCAAAAACCCCCTAAAGGGCACGGAACCGTACTGGAAGGATGGCTCAGCGGACCCTGCAAAATCCACAGTACGGAGGGCGCCACTCCAACACATAGCCTTCGAGCATGTTGGATACTATGGCAGGTGGCCAAAAGTGGCAAAGGCTTTCTAGCCCCGAGCAACCAGCCCAGCAGTACCAGTACGGTATTCACAGTCTTCGCGACTTTCGCATCAAATAACATGCGGAAACGAACAATCCGCAGCCTCGCCGAAGTCTACTAAGTAGCAACAACAAATCCATGGAGCGACACGGCTATCACCTTCAATGCCAGCGACGAACCAAAATTCCGAACAGCTCGAGCACCAGCCGCATTGGTCCTCAGTCCGATAGTGGACGGCTTTCGTCTTACCAAGGTACTCATGGATGGCAGCAGTGGATTAAACCTCATCTACGAGGAAACCCTTCAAAAAATGGAAATTGACTGGAGCCGTATTGAGCGAAGCAGCACAACCTTCAGGGGAATAATCCCTAGTCGAGAAGTATGCTGCACAGGAAAAGCACACTAGATGTAGTGTTCGGCTCACCGGACAATTACATGTCCGAAGAGGTCACGTTTCAAGTGGACCCATTCGGCAGCGGATATCACGCCTTGTTTGGGCGAGAGGCATTCACAATCTTCCAAGCTATACCCCATTACGGGTACATGAAGCTCAAAATGCCCGGGCCCAATGGAATAATCACTCTCGCCGGTGATCTAGATATAGCACTCCGCGCCGAAAATAAGACAGCCGCACTGGCCCTAGAGGCATTATCCGAAGCCCTAGCGGCAGAGGAACTCACTGCGCTGCGCTCCATGGTGGATACAAACGATGTGATACTCCATAAGAGGTCCAAGTCCACCTCTTTCAAACTAGCAGACGAAATAGTCAAATTCCAGGTCCATCCAACGGACCCCACGAAGACGGCCTCCATTGGGGCACAATTAAATCCTGATGTAGAAGCCGCACTATGAGAATTCCTTCGGGAAAATTGGGACATTTTTGCCTGGCACCCTTCAGACATGCCAGGAATCCCATGCAGGCTGGCAGAGCACAGCCTAAATATCCTAAAAGGATTCAAGCCAGTCAAACAAGCTCTTCGGCGATTTTCCGAACCCAAAAGACAGGCAATGGGAGAGGAGCTAGCCAAACTCTTAGAAGCCGGATTCATTAGAGATATAAAACATCCGGACTGGCTATCCAACCTGGCAATGGTACCCAAAAAGGACAAATCCTGGCGCCTTTGTGTCGATTTCAAAGACCTTAACAAGGCATGTCCAAAGGACCCTTTCCCTCAACCTCGCATCGACCAAATCATCGATGCCACCGCACGGCACGATTCATTGTGCTTCCTCGACGCATACTCCGGATACCATCAAATCAAGATGGCGGAAAAAGACCAGGCCGCAATGGCATTCATTACTCCATACGGGCCGTTCTGCTTCAACACAATGCCCTTCGGACTCAAAAACGCCGGTGCAACATATCAGCGCATGATTCAGACATGTTTGGCTACCCAGATAGGCAAAACAGTAGAGGCATACGTAGACGATGTGGTCGTCAAGACCAAACACGTCGAAACTCTAGTAGACGACTTGAGGGTAACATTCGACAATCTCCGAGCATATGACATTAAGCTCAACCCGGAAAAATGTGTTTTCGGCGTACTAGCCGGAAAGCTCTTGGGCTTCATTGTATCCGGTAGAGGAATTGAAGCAAACCCAGCCAAGATCCGAGCTCTGTCACAATTGGATATCCCAAAAGACCTCAAGCAAATACGAAAACTAACTGGATGCGTGGCGGCTCTAAGCCGCTTCATCTCCCGTTTGGGAGAAAAGGCACTGCCCCTCTATCGCCTCCTCCGGCGCACCGAACACTTTGAATGGACGGATGCTTCCACGGCCGGACTCGAAGAAATTAAGACCATATTAGCAACAAATCCGGTCCTGGCCGCGCCCAACCTGGGCGAACCTATGTTATTATACATCGCAGCAACACATCAAGTTGTCAGCGCTGCACTCATCGTCGAACGAGAAACAGAAGGGCACAAATTCCCTCTTCAAAAACCAGTGTACTATGTATCCACTGTCTTAATTCCATGCAAGTCCCGGTACCCACATTATCAAAAGATAGCGTATGCGGTGTTCATGGCATCCCGGAAGCTGCGACACTACTTTCAAGAGTGTTCCATAATGGTAGCCTCCGAAGTACCTCTCAACAATATAATAAACAATTGCGACGCGACGGGCAGGATTGCAAAATGGGCCATTGAGCTCTTACCATTTGACATAACCTACAACCACGGCGAGCTATAAAATCGCAAGTTCTGGCTGACTTCATCGCCGATTGGACCAAAGCCGAACTCCCTAAAGAGTACGGCACATACTCCAATTGGATCATGCATTTCGACGGCTCCAAAATGTTGGCTGGCTTGGGGGCTAGCGTCGTCTTGACGTCCCCAACCAGAGACACAGTCCAATACATGCTTCAAATAATGTACACGGACTCA
Source organism: Triticum dicoccoides (assembly GCF_002162155.2). Classification (NCBI taxonomy): domain Eukaryota; kingdom Viridiplantae; phylum Streptophyta; class Magnoliopsida; order Poales; family Poaceae; genus Triticum; species Triticum dicoccoides. The sequence continues at coordinate 536,002,077 of NC_041381.1, read as the reverse complement.
AACAATGCAGCCGAATACGAGGCCCTTCTACATGGCCTCCGGATGGCAATCTCCATGGGTATTCAACGTCTAGAGGTGCGCGGGGATTCAAACCTCGCAATAACCCAAGTAAATGGAGACTTTGACGCCAAGGATCCGAAAATGGCAGCCTACCGTAACGCCGTCCTAAAAATGTCAGCCCAGTTCGAAGGACTCGAATTCCATCACGTAGCCCGGGATGATAACCAGGTAGCAGACGTGTTGGCACGCATCAGCGCAAAACGCGACGCCTTCCCTCCAAGCATCTTCCTGGAATGGCTCTTTAAGCCATCCGTATTATGGGAAGAGGAGTCCGGAAATAACAATCCGGAACCAACTGCATCACCTAACGCAGAACATTCTGACACAATCGGTGGCTCAGCCAATGAAATAACAGATTGAGCCCATGAAATACGGGCAGTAATTGCCCCGTGGACGGAACCATTCCTAGCCTACTTAATAAGGGAGGAACTTCCCGAAACCAAAATGAGGCCCGCTGCATAGTTCGGTGATCTAAAGCCTACAAGGTCCATGAAGGAGAACTTTATAACAAAAGCACAACCGGAGTCCTTCAAAGGTGTATCTCTGAAGAGGAAGGGCGAAATATCCTGGCTGAAATTCACGCCGGACTCGATGGGCACCACGCCGCCGCTCGGGCTCTTGTAGGCAAGGCCTTCCATACAGGATTTTATTGGCCGACCGCCCGGGCAGATGCTCAGGACTTAGTCCAACGATGCGTCGGTTGCCAGCTCTTTGCTAATCAGAGCCACATGCCACCCACCGCCCTCAAAACTATACCCATTACTTGGCCGTTCGCGGTCTGGGGGCTTGACATGGTTGGACCCCTTAAAGGGGGAACCCACAAGCACAAATACTTATTGGTCATGGTGGACAAATTCACCAAATGGATAGAGGCCAAGACGGTTAAAACGGCAGATCCGGACCTGTGATAGACTTCATATCCGGGGTAGTACACCGTTTTGGCGTCCCCACAGCATCATCACTGATAATGGCATGAATTTCACGGCCGACGAGGTTAAACTCTGGTGCAAAAACATGGGCATCAAGCTCGACTACGCTTCAGTCTACCACCCTCAAACTAATGGTTTAGTGGAACGAGCAAATGGTCTAATCATGAGCGGCATCAAACCCAGATTAGTGTGGTCCCTCACGGAATCTAACACGCACTGGGTAGAGGAGATCGACTCCTTACTCTGGGGGTTGCGGACCACGCCAAACCGCACAACCGGATTCACACCATTTTTTATGGTATATGGCGCTAAGGCAGTTTTGCCCTGCGATATAATTCATGACTCACCTCGCGTGCGCATGTACAAGGAAAGAGAAGCCGAGTTAGATCGGCAGGACAGTTTGGACGCTTTAGAGGAGGAGCGCGACGTGGCAAAATCCCGTTCCGCATTCTATCAACAGCAGGCTCGAAGATATCAAAGCAGAGAAGTACGGGCCAAAACTTACAATGTTGGCGAGCTAGTTCTACGCCTGCCGGACAAGAAAAAGGACAAACTTAAGCCCAAATGGGAAGGTCCCTTCATCATCGACCAAGTCCTTACCGGCGGTGCATACTGTCTACGCAACGCATCTGACAACCGACTCGAGCCAAACCCATGGAACGCAGCCCGTCTCCGAAGATTTTACGCCTAGCGCCGGACTCAGGGTTCGTCTCCTTCCTCTGTCCACCTTTCATGTTTTTTCGCTGTCTTTGTTTTCCCTCCTTTTTCCTCCCTCTTTCAGTACAAGCCTCTTGAGGGCTGATCCGCGCTTTGTTCGCACTCACTCGATGTGCTCCTCGCACTCATTATACCTGGGGGCTTCTTTAACAGAAGCTTATTTCTATGGGCCTCATGCCCAATACATGTGTCATACTTCCGCATGTATCTTTTGATCACCATTATATGCATCGATATGACTTAAGTTTTGGCCAAGCTGGATTGCCTAGCTCCTGTGCTTACCCCTACATTCCCGATTGTTCGGCTAGGAGGTAAAGGGAGCACCTATGCGATTGTTACTGCCGGGTCAGCCGGATGTGTACCTCAGACTGGGTGAAGCCGAAGGCTAGCGTTCTTAAGGGAATATTCGGTCGGTGACCTTGAAAGATGATTTATTACTTACTTATTTATCTGCCCCCAGATGCTTTTTCTGCTATTTTCGCAGTCCGGACATGTACTTTAGGGCATGCCTCCCAGGGAAAGGAACCCTTAACGGAACTATTTTCCCTAGAAGATGTTTCTTACTAACCATGTAATATAACATAGCTAGTTGGGCACTTGTCTGATAAAGCAATTATGACCCCTACGCCTTGTCTACATGCATGCCCCGGTTCTTTTATAACCATAAGGGTATTCGGACACACTTCGGACTGTTGGGTCCCGAGGTTGAAGCGAAAAGGTCCGCAAAGACAAATGATCTACAATCCGGCTAAAAGGCATTTTACATGTCATTTTAAAATTACATCGTCAAACTGACTGATTGTACTCCTCTTCAATCCCATCTAACAGGCTGTCTAATTTACAGTCCTGTTGGGAATATTTCGCGGCCAACTCTACTTGGCCGTACATCAGGCTCACAGGGATCTCCTTCCCATCGGGCCCCACAGGTCCGACCTCGGCCATGTGGTTTGGGTCAGCCTTCGGGTACCGCGTCTTCACCATGGCCCAGGCCTCCCTGGCGCCTTGACGGCAGGCTGATATCTTCCACAGACGGAGACACCGCCGTACTCCCTGAAGCTTCTCAGCAAGCCCTCCAAGACCCTCGGGTAGGGAGACGGAAGACCATAAGGCCTGAACGATGCCGCTCATCGCCTGCCGAACACGTTCGTGCAGTTGCCACAGCTCGGGAAGAGGGTCTCCCAAGGAACCAGGCATCTCCTCCGCCGAACGACCCGTGAGCACACCTACAGACACATTTCTGTCAATCGACTTCCTCGCCGAACTATTCTTTTCAAAAGAGTTTGCTCAAGCACTTACTATACATGCCGCGACGAAGCCGCCGATTCTCCTTTACGGAGTTAGACAGCTGGACCCGAACATCTTTTAGTTCTTCGCCCAGCTGGGTGTTGGCATCTTGGAGTTTGTTCCTCTCCTGCTGAACCCTCATAAGCACCCTCTCGTCGGCCTTCAACTGGCGCAGCAGCTGTTGCTTGTCCGGATCTATTCCGGCACCCTCTGCAATATTATTGTCAGAATATACACACACGCCGCACTTCATAAACTACTTCTCTTTTCAAAATATGAATTACCAGAGGGGGTCTCCGTGGCTCCCCCGGCAGCGGCTAGTGCGGCCTCAAGTTGGGCCTTGCATTCTTGAAGCTCTTGGGACACGTGGGTATTCTTCTCAATAAGATCCTGCATAACAAATGATCCTTAAATCAGTTAGTTTAACTATTTTAAGTCTCGGGGGCTACTGGCATATATAACTATTAAAATTCCTTACACGTATGTCCTTTACATACTGCTCCGTGGCTCTGGTAAACCATCTTGAGCAGCACGGAGGTGCGCATCTCCCGCATTAAAGGCATTTAACGCCTCAGGGGAGAAACACGCGTCATGAAGAACTGTCCGACGGCGCCTATGATTCATGGCGCTCTCCACCTCAGACCTGGTGGCGGACAACCTGTCGGCATCCTCTGTTGGAGGAGCATCCGGCTCGCGCCTTGCGCTCGCCTCCCCCTCCGGACCAGGCGTTGGAGCCTGGCTGGCGGAGGCTTGGTGGGCACCCTCTTCGGACTCAGTCCGGCGAGCGCTCTTTCTCCTGGAAGAATCATGAGCATTAATATGCTTCCCAGGAGTCTTTCCCTTAAAAGACAATGGTGCACCATACCTTTGCATCGACGTTTCAATTTGCGCCGCACTCCTCTTCCGCCTGTTAGGCCGCACTGACCTCGTTTGTTCAGTCGCCGCGGGCTCGGCTTCCCGCCGTAAAGGCACCTCCTGCCAAGCACCATTGGTAAACAGTGGTCAGAAACAAGCATTAAAAAAGTAACGGTGTCAGGACTTCGGTCGTACTCACCTGGGAAGCCGGACATAAACCGGGGTAGTCAGCCGTAATGGCGACTAAAGCATTGTCCATGCTGAGTTGGTGGAACACCCCATCAATCAAATCCAGCTTTACGTCCGGATCCTCTTTGGAGGCCGGATCAAGGGATCTTCCCGGATCCTCGGGTTGTGGAGTTGGGCTTTCTATGCCCGCCACATCCCGGCGTATTTCCTGCGTCGAAATCATAAAGTAAGACACTTATCTTTGAGAGCACGGATCAGATATATAAGCGTCCGCTTACCCAGCTCCGAGGGTTATTCATGGAGAATCCATTCAATGGATTCGTGCGGAGGAAGTCCTCCTTCTCCCCCTTGTACAAGCCGGACAGGATCTTCACCAGATCGGCGGCCGATCCCGGCCCCGTGCGGCCATGACGGTTGGCGTCATTCTCCCCGTTGAAATCCCACATGGGGTGGCCCCTATATTGGAGCGGCTGCACCCCTCGCATAATGCATGTGGCCATGACTCCGATCATGGTTAATCGGAATGGGCTAGCAACCGTATCCGGCCCATCAGATAGTGGACGCTCCTGTCATCCTCCCATTGAGGGCTCCGTGGGCGCCAAGTCAGGCGTTTCTTCAGAGGAGCATCGCTAAACTCCGGGAGGCTGATCCGAACTGGATCCGGTAGCGGGGTGTCTTCCATATAGAACCATTCCGAAGGCCAGTCTTCGGACACCTTCTTCGGGGTTCCGGATAGATATCCGGTCCCGGTGATGCGCCATATTTCGGCTCCACCCACTTGATATATCGACCCCTCGTGAGAACAGGGTACGAGGCAAAACAGCCTCTTCCACAGTGCAAAATGAGGCTCTATGCCCAAGAACAGCTCGCAAAGAGCTACAAAGCCCGCGATGTGCAAAATGGAGGCAGGCGTGAGGTGGTGAAGCTGGAGTCCATAGAACTCCAGGAGACCCTGGAGAAACGGATGTATGGGAAATCCGAGTCCCCTTATTAAGTAGGGGACAAAGCATACCCGCTCTCCTTTGGAGGGATTGGGGATGCTCTCCGCCTGCTTCCCACCCTTGTAGGTGGCCAGTCCGGCTCGAACCGGAACCATAAAGGCTGGGGGAAGGTATCCCTCTGCTTGGAGCGTCACTAACTCGCTATGCGGGACTGAGCATCTCCTCCAATCTCCTGGCTGAGGACTGGGAGCGCGAGAGGAGGATCCGCGTCGACCATCCATGTTGGAATGGATTTTTTGTCAGATGTGCCTCGATGAGTACTTGCGGAAGGAGGATGGTGTGATTTGGATCTGGATCCTCGCCTCTCTTATAGGCATATTATTCGCGCAGCTAGGGGGTGAAACGTAAGAATACCCTGGCTTTTCGCATTCGTGCAACACGTGGAAGAAGGCCATTATTGGACATGGAAGCCAAGGAGCACAACATTTATAAAGCAACCGGACACTATCCGGCAAACACATGGAGCATGAAGGAGAACCCGCCTTGCAAACGCCGAAGACAACATACGCGCCGGACTCGTCGCCATTGAAGCCTGGTTTGGGGGCTACTGAGGGAGTCCTGGACTAGGGGGTGTCCGGATAGCCGAACTATCATCATTGGCCGGACTCCAAGACTATGAAGATACAAGATTGAAGACTCCGCCCCGTGTCCGGATGGTACTTTCCTTGGCGTGGAAGGCAAGCTTGGCGATACGGATATGTAGATCTCCTACCATTGTAACCGACTCTGTGTAACCCTAGCCCTCTCCGGTGTCTATATAAACCGGATGGCTTTAGTCCGTAGGACGAACAACAATCATACCATAGGCTAGCTTCTAGGGTTTAGCCTCCTTGATCTCGTGGTAGATCCACTCTTGTAACACACATCATCAATATTAATCAAGAGGACATAGGGTTTTACCTCCATCAAGAGGGCCCGAACCTGGGTAAAACATCGTGTCCCTTGTCTCATGTTACCATACGACTAGACGCACAGTTCGGGACCCCCTACCCGAGATCCGCCGGTTTTGACACCGACAACGGTGCGGCGGTAGCGATGGCTGTCGGCAGCGTGGAAGCAGATCTAGGAGGGTAGACGGTGGCGGCGGGGCGTGGTCGACAAGACAGTCGTAGGAGCGGCACCGGCAATGTGGACGATGGTGGGGATGAAGCGAGAGGACGGGATGCAAGGATCCCGGTCCGAAGCCGTGGATGAGAGAGGTCGATCTCTTGTAATGGATGGCGGTGTCGGCGTATCAACTCTGGCATGGTGGAGGAGGACGGCTGTGGATGGGGTGGCGGACGGCGGCGGACGGAGGAGGGTGGGGTGGAGAGGGTGTTTTGGCGCCCACAAAGTACGAATGGGGAAAAGGGAGGTAGAGAGGAAGGGGGAACCATGTATCCAAGGCGCGCTTGTTTCAAATGCGAGGAAATTTAAAAACTTAGCCCCCGTTTCAAATTTCTACTACATCAGAGCAACATCAGTCGGTTGGGGATAGGAATGTAATCTCGCATACACTGAATATTTGCCGACGAGAGTTTGTTTTTGGCGCCCATTGTGTATGAAGATGAATCGGGGAGCGAGTCGATTTCGGCCGAGGACACACTATATTTTGGCGCCCACCGTGTATGAATCCGGGTGAGAGGCCGTTACGTCACGTTTGGGTGATATTACAAACCTACCCCCATCGAAACCTATAGAAATCCAGGAGATAGGCTTTGCGTGGCAGGGATAGGCAGTAGTAATTTCCATCTCACAGATTTTGGTTTCGGGTGGTTACTGCGACTTTCCCCACTTCGTTCAAATTTTGCATAGTGCACGTTTACCGTGCCAACTCAATTTGAATCCCGTTTGAATTCTATTTTTTCGGGCGGGATCCATTTTCAATTGGAATTACATTCTATATACATCATGTTTTTATATATACTTTCAAAAGCACAACAAAGAATTATGCTCCTTTATATGTGAAGGAGTCCCAGATTAGGGGGTGTCCGGATAGCCGGACTATGACCTTTGGCCGGACTCCTGGACTATGAAGATACAAGATTGAAGACTTCGTCCCGTGTCCGGATGGGACTTTCCTTGGCGTGGAAGGCAAGCTTGGCGATACGATATGTAGATCTCCTCCCATTGTAACCGAATCTGTGTAACCCTAGCCCTCTCCGGTGTCTATATAAACCGGAGGGTTTTAGTCCGTAGGACGAACAACAATCATACCATAGGCTAGCTTCTAGGGTTTAGCCTCTCTGATCTCATGGTAGATCTACTCTTGTACTAACCATATCATCAATATTAATCAAGCAGGAGTAGGGTTTTACCTCCATCGAGAGGGCCCAAAACTGGGTACAAACATTGTGTCCCTTGTCTCCTGTTACCATCCGCCTAGACACACAGTTCGGGACCCCCTTCCCGAGATCCACCGGGTTTGACACCGACATTGGTGCTTTCATTAAGAGCTCCTCTCTGTTGTCACCTTTAGGCCTGATGGCTCCTCCGATCATCAACAATGATGCCATCCAGGGTGAGACTTTTCTCCCCGGACAGATCTTCGTATTCGGCGGCTTTGCACTACGGGCTAATTTGCTTGGTCATCTGGAGCAGATCGAAAGCTACGCCCCTGGCCATCAGGTCAGGTTTGGAAGTTTGAACTACATGGCTGACATCCATGGAGACTTGATCTTCGACGGGTTCGAGCCATAGCCGAGTGCGCCGCACTGTCACGATGGGCATGATCTAGCTCTGCCACCGAACAGTGCCCATGAGGCCGCACCAGTGTCCACTCCGACCCTTAGCTCGGAGCCGATTGCGCCAATCGAGGACGGGTGGTTGGACACCGTCTCGGGAGCTGCAATCTCTACAGTGATCGAGCCGAATACTAGCCTTGTCCTTTGCGAAGCTCGTGACTCCAAGGTGCCGGACTCCTTTCCGGACTCCGAACCTTCTGCGCCCCTGCCGACCGATCCCGATTGGGCGCCGATCATGGAGTTCGCCACCGCGGACATCTTTCAGCACTCGCCCTTCGGCGACATTCTGAATTCACTAAAGTCTCTCTCTTTATCAGGAGAGCCCTGGCTGGACTATGGTCAGCAAGGTTGGGATGCGGACGACGAAGAAATTCAAAACCCACCCACCACCCACGTTGTAGCCACTATCGATGATTTAACCGACATGCTCGACTTCGACATCGACTGTATGGACGCCGATGCGGCAGATGACCAAGAACCAACGCCTATAGGGCATTGGAAAGCCACCTCGTCATACGACATATACATGGTGGACACCCCAAAAGAAGGGAATGGCGATGGAACAACGGAGGATGACCCCTCCAAAAAGCAGCCTAAGCGCCGGCGTCAGCGGCGCCGCTCTAAATCCCGTCAAAGCAAAAACGGCGATTCCGGCACGGGATATAATAACACCCCGGACAGTGCCGAAGACAACCCCCTCCAGCAGGATTCAGCACAGGAGGATGGAGAAGCCAGCCCTCATGAGAGAGCAGCAGACAGAGAGGTAGAGGAAGATAATTAAATGCCTCCCTCCGAAGACGAGGCAAGCCTCGACGATGACGAATTTGTCGTGCCTGAGGATCCCGCCGAACAAGAGCGTTTCAAACGCAGGCTTATGGCCATGATGAGCAGCCTCAGGAAAAAACATCAGCAGCTTAGAGTACAGATGGACTGACGTCCTTGCGACTAAAGAGTACGAACTCGAACGCCCCTCCAAGAGCTACCCAAAGCGTAGGCTGCTACCCCGATTATAGGAGTAAGCACCTAAACCTACATCACCAGCGCACGACGCGGCTGACCGGCCACCTCGTGACCACGACAGAGAGGCCTCTCGGCCATCCACTCAAGCCGCACCCTGGCGTCGCTCAAAAAATACCAAGGCACGGGGAAATGCGCCAGACCTGCGAGACATATTGGAGGACAAGGCAAGGCGAACAAGACCGATCGACGGATCGCGTGGGCGCCCCACGGCACGTGACGATAACTGTCATGCCGGATATGGCAAATACGGCCAGGCCGAACACAACAGACAAAGCTCATTTGGGCTACGTTGTGATATAGCCCAGTACAGAGGCGCTGCACACCCACTATGCTTCACAGATGAAGTAATGGATCATCAAATCCCCGAGGGTTTTAAGCCCGTAAACATCAAATCATACGATGGCACAACATATCCTGTGGTATGGATCGAGTATTATCTCCTTCATATCCACATGGCCCATGGTGATGATCTACACGCTATCAAATACCTCCCACTCAAGCTTAAAGGACCAGCTCGGCATTGGCTTAACAACTTGCCAGCAGAGTCAATTGGTTGCTGGGAGGACCTGGAAGCCGCATTCCTCGACAATTTCCAGGGCACCTATGTGCAACCACCAGACGCTGATGACCTAAGCCACATAATTCAGCAGCCAGAGGAATCGGCCAGACAAATATGGACACGGTTCCTAACCAAGAAAAGTGAAATAGTAGACTGTCCAGATGCAGAGGCCCTTGCAGCCTTCAAACATAACATCCGAGATGAATGGCTTTCCCGGCACCTAGGACAGGAAAAGCCGAAATCCATGGCAGCCCTCACAACACTCATGACCCGCTTTTGCGCGGGTGAAGACAGCTGGCTAGCTCGTAGTAATAACATGACCAAGAGCCCTGGTAATTTGGATACCAAGGACAACAATGGCAGGTCGCGTTGCAACAAGCACAAGCGCCGCATTAACAGCGACAATGCTGAGGATACGGCAGTTAATGTCGGATTCAGAGGCTCTAAACCCGGTCAGCGGAAAAAGCCATTAAAAAGAAATACTCCGGGCCCGTCCAGTTTGGACCGAATACTCGATCGCTCGTGCCAGATACACGGCACCCCCGAAACACCAGCCAATCACACCAACATGGATTGTTGGGTGTTCAAGCAGGCAGGCAAGTTAAGTGCCGAAAACGGAGACAAGGGGCTGCATAGAGATGACGAGGAGGAGCCCCGGCCGCCGAACGACTAGGGACAGAAGGGCTTTCCCCCACAAGTGCGGACGCTGAACATGATATACGCAACCCACATCCCCAAAAGGGAGTGGAAGCATGCCCTCACGGACGTATATGCGTTGGAGCCAGTCGCCCCAAAGTTCAACCCGTGGTCCTCCTGCCCGATCACTTTTGATCGAAGGGACCACCGCACTAGCATCCGCCATGGCGGATTCGCCGCATTGGTTCTAGACCCAATCATTGACGGATTTCACCTCACTAGAGTCCTCATGGACGGCGGCAACAGCCTGAACCTGCTTTACCAGGATACAGTGCGAAAAATGGGCATAGATCACTCAAGGATTAAACCCACAAAGACGACCTTTAAAGGCGTCATACCAGGTGTAGAAGCCAACTGTACAAGCTCAGTTACACTCAAAGTGGTCTTCGGATCCCCGGATTATTTCCGAAGGGAGGAGTTAATCTTCGACATAGTCCCGTTCCGCAGTGGCTATCACGCCCTGCTCGGACGAACCGCATTCGCAAAATTCAATGCAGTGCCGCACTACGCATACCTCAAGCTCAAGATGTCAGGCCCTCGCGGAGTCATCACGGTCAATGGAAACATCGAACGCTCTCTCCGAACAGAGGAGCATACAGCGGCCCTCGCGGCGGAAGTACAAAGTAGCCTCTCAAGGCAATTCTCCAGTACAGCTATTAAACGTCCGGACACCGTCAAGCGCGCCCGGCGTAACCTACAAAAAGACCGCCTGGCACATTCTGAGCAAGCGTAGCAGTGCGGCCCCAACCCCATTCCTCGCGAAATTGCGAAACCAGTACTACGCGTACATAATTACACCCTGGAAATACCATGGGCACAAGGGGAGGTGCACAACCAGGGCACGCCCAACATGCGGCTCAACCGCACTAGGGGCTCCAAATTTTTTTCATTTCTTTTTTCTTACTTTCAGGACTCCACTCTCCGGTAGGCCTGTCCGGCAGTACAATCGCCAAATACACGATGCAACATCCAGGGAGGCAGCAACCTAGGTCGAATGTCCAGGTGGTCTCTATAACGAGCTAAATAAATATCTTACATAAAGTCTCGCAGCTTGCCCCTAGAGGGGAACATGTAAAATAATCCCATCTCTTGCTTATCGCACTATTTGTATCGTTCTGCTTTCACGGCAGCCTTTTAATAAACAATACATAGCTCTCGTCTATTATTGCATTCATTTTTTATGTAAATATGTCCAGTTATGACATTATGCAACTGTACACTTTGGTACGGCCGATAGACCAGGGGCTCAAGTACCCCAGAAAATGGTGTGAGAAGTCCGAACACTCTCACGAGTGCGGCACCCCGAACATATAGCATTATATGCATCAACTCTAAATCATGCCTTGGGTCAATAGTTGGGTTTGCTCGGCTCCCATGTTTTGGTACCTTACGTTCCGCTATATCGTCTAAGGTAGCACTGGGAGAACTACTGAGATTGTGCCCCAGTTGAGCTGGGTTAAGCACCTCAGTAGAGAAAGCTAAAAGTAACCGTCATGATAGGGCGAGAGCCAGTAGCTGTTCGAGAGGATTTCGAGTCCCTAAAGACTTATGCCGCTTAGAGCGAGGAGCTCGCTTTGTCCGGCCTAGGCGTGGATGGTGCCCCGAACTCGGTCTTCCGAATACTAGGGCCTTCGCTGAAATTTAATATTATAGAATTCTATGGCTAAGTGAGAGTGATAAAGCATTATAGTCCAATTGCCTCGTTCGTTGTGCTGAGCGCCTCCCTCGAAGGACCCAAGAATGGCAACAAGAGCGCTCAGGTTTATCCTGAACACCCCATCACTCGTGGCGTGGGGGTAGAAGCCGATGACTCGCATCTCTCAGATTTAATAAACGGCCGCACAGAAGGTAATATTTTAAATTCAAAAAGCATTGCTTAGCGCATATGAACAAGTTTTCAGCGCACAGGATAACACGAGCGAGTTTACTCAAAAATTACATCCTTGGAACACTTATTCGCCACAAGGCAGGCACCCTTCAGGACGCCCTCATAATACAACTCGGGCTTGCGATGCTCCTTCCCCTCCGGTGGCCCATCTGTCACCAGCTTCTCAGTATCCATCTTGCCCCAGTGTACTTTAACACGGGCAAGGGCCCTACGGGCGCCTTCGATGCATACGGAGCGCTTGATGATTTCAAGCCATGGACAGGCATCCACCAGCCGCCTCACCAGCCCAAGTAACTCCCAGGCATGGCCTCCCCAGGCCATAGCTGGCCTACAAGGCCCTTCATGGCCTATTCGGCTGCCTTATGGATCTCGACCAGCTGCTTCAGCTGGTCGCTCAAGGGCACCGAGTGTCCGGCCTCAACATACTGGGACCAGAACACCTTCTCCGTCGAGCTCCCTTCCTCGGCTCGGTAGAATGTGGCGGCGTCGGACACACTGCGGGGCAGATCTGCGAATGCTCCTGGAGAGCTCCAGACTCGGGTAAGTAACAAGTAATTCACTTTCACGTGCTTGCTTTGCATAAAGAATGCCTTACCCGCCGCTATCTTCTTCATCGCCTCAATTTCCTGGAGGGCTTTTTGGGCTTCGTCCTTGGCAAATTGGGCACTCTCAAGGGCCGAGGAAAGCTCGGACTCTCGAGTCTTTGAGTCAAGCTCCAAACTCTCGAGTTTTTTCACAAGTGCGTGGAGCTCTTGCCACACCTCCTCCGCCCGCACCTCCTGCTTTTCTCGCTTGGTGCGCTCCACGGATGCATTGTATTTGGCCTTGGAAAGCGCTTCCTTCAGGGTTGCCACCTCGGTTGTGGTCCCTGTAACACTCACGTTGGTCCTATCACTATTTGCAACCAGGTATTTTAATATACTTACATAAGGTACTACTTACCTTCCTTGTCCTCGAGCTTCTTCTTGGCAAGGCCGAGCTCATTCTCGGACCTCTCGAGGCTCTCCTTCAATGCATCGACCTCCGCAGTCAGTGCGACAGAGGTCAGCAGCGCAGCCTGCATTCCCATATTGACATACTTATGTTAGACTCCTGCGTATATCTTTTTAGATCCTCAGTCCGGCTTTTCTTTCCGAACACCAAACTGAGCATCAGGGGCTACTATCTATGCGGTAATATTTTTACATGTCTTAAATACATACGTCAAAACCTGTTAGAAGGCTGGCACATGCTTCTGTCAATCCACTCTTGGCGGACTAAACCTTCTGGATCACCGCACTCATAATAGTGCGGTGCTCCTCGTCGATGGAGGCGCCTTTAAGCACCTCCAGCAAATTATCCGGTGCCTCCGGTTGGACGGAGGTCACCAGCGAAGTAAGCTTGCCCTTCTTATGAAGGGGCCGCCTGCCAGACTCCGGAACCACTGAAGCTTCTGGTGCGGTGTCCGGCCCTGGGCCGGACTTGGATCCCCTTGGGGTTTTATCCCCTTGGCGCCTAGAGTCTGGGAGGTCGCCTTGCGGCACCTCCAGGACCACCTCCTCTTGGTATGGCCCCTTTTGGGACTCCACCTCGGCATCGTCTTTAGGGCGAGGGGAGGTAGCATTAGGGAGTGAAATAATATTCACATCCAACGAATCTAGGGAGCCGCTCGACGAAGAGTCGAGCCAGGCCTTAGGCGGACTGCATGATTATATTCGGCGTCAGAAGATACTCTGCAATAAAGGAACTCCATAAGTTATTCTGGTATCCGGATACTTACGATTTTGCCAGGGGCTTGGCCCTGGATGGCCACTCCTCTCCACCGTCGTCGGCGCTGGTGGAGTAGTCCGGAAGAAGGGTCTTTCCCTTCTTGGACCCTCTGGCGTCCCCAGTTGGGGTGGCCTTCCTTTTCTTTCCTCCCCCCGTTGGAGGGGGAGAGGCTTCTTCTTCCTCCTCCTCGTCTTCGGAGGACGAGTGCGCTTCGGGGACGTCGGGCGATGAATCCGACACCACCAGACGCCGGGAACTCTTTCGAGTTCTCGTGGCCTTCTTCTTGGCCTTCTTCTCCGGCACCATGTGAGGTGCCGGCACCAGCAGCTTTGCCAAGTGTGCATCTGCTGGGCCTTCGGGCAAAGGGGCCGGCCAGTCAATCTGTGCGGACGTCTTCTTCCAGTCCTGTCAATGGAGCGGGAGCTTAGATCCCGCATAGAGTCAAACTATGAAAAACAAGTATCCTGAAAAGGGTAAAACAAGCTTACTATGCTGGCTTGGCGGTTCGCGCAGAATCCGCGATCCTCGGCAATGGGAGGGGGAACCTCGGAGCCCTTGAATAGCACCTTCCAGGCGTCTTCGTGCGTTGTGTCAAAGAGCCTGGACAAAGTTTGGTGCTGGGCTGGGTCGAACTCCCACAAGTTAAAAGCCCGTCGTTGACATGGGAGGATCCGGCGGAAGAGCATGACCTGGACTATGTTGACAAGTTTAACCTTCTTGTCCACCAGGTTTTGGACGCAGGTTTGGAGTCCGGTCACCTCTTCTGAATTACCCCACGACAGGCCCGTCTCTTTCCAGGAGGTGAGCCGTGTAGGGATGCGAGATTGGAATTCGGGGGCCGCTGCCCATTCAGGGTCACGCGGCTCGGTGATGCAGAACCACCCCGATTGCCACCCTTTGATGGTTTCCACAAAGGAGCCCTCGAGCCATGTGACATTGGGCATCTTGCCCACCATGGCGCCTCCGCACTCCGCTTGCCGGCCGCCCACAACCTTCGGCTTGACATTGAAGGTCTTCAGCCATAAGCCAAAGTGGGGCTTGATGCAGAGGAAGACATCACACACGACGATAGACGCCGAGATGTTGAGGATGAAGTTCGGGGCCATATCGTCGAAATCCAGGCCGTAGTAGAACATGAGGCCCCGGACAAATGGGTGGAGTGGGAAGCCCAGTCCGCGGAGGAAATGGGGGAGGAACACCACCCTCTCATGGGGCCTGGGGGTGGGGATGAGCTGCCCCTCATCTGGGAGCCGGTGCGCAATGTCGTTGGACAAGTATCCGGCCTTCCTCAACTTTTTGATGTGCCCCTCCGTGACGGAGGAGGCCATCCACCTGCCTCCCCCTCCGGACATGGTTGGAGAAGGTTGAGGTGGGAAGTGCGGACTTGGGCGCTGGAGCTCGAGCACACGGAAATGGATAAGCGAAGGAGGAAGAAGGCGTAGATGGAATGGGTCGATCCTTATCCCCTTATATGGACGGACGAAGCTATATCACAAGCGCCGTGATTAATGACACGGTTGGGTTACCCACGCCCATATTGATGAGAATCCCGGAATAAGGGGACACGATCTCTGCTTCGACAAGATGTGCCAAGGAAACCACCTCACTAAACGCGCTGAGGTGGGACAGTAAAACGATTCGAATAAAGGCTTGGCCTTAGCACGATGTCACGTTGCGGAATACGTCAGCAGATTACATTTGTACAAATATTATTATCTCTACAGTGGTATGTGGAACTTGTTTTGCAGAGCCGGACACTATCCCTGTGTTCAAAATCTTTTATGAAGTATTCAGAGGAGGAACCTGCCTTACAATGCCAAAGACAATCTGCGCGCCGGACTCGTCGTCATTGAAGCCTGGTTCAGGGGCTACTGAGGGAGTCGCAGATTAGGGGATGTCCGGATAGCAGGACTATGACCTTTGGCCGGACCCCTGGACTATGAAGATACAAGATTGAAGACTTCGTCCCGTGTCCGGATGGGACTTTCCTTGGCGTGGAAGGCAAGCTTGGCGATACGATATGTAGATGTCCTCCCATTGTAACCGACTCTGTGTAACCCTAGCCCTCTCCGGTGTCTATATAAACCAGAGGGTTTTAGTCCGTAGGACGAACAACAATCATACCATAGGCTAGCTTCTAGGGTTTAGCCTCTCTGATCTCGTGGTAGATCTACTCTTGTACTACCCATATCATCAATATTAATCAAGCAGGAGTAGGGTTTTACCTCCATCGAGAGGGCCCAAACCTGGGTAAAAACATCATGTCCCTTGTCTCCTGTTACCATCCGCCTAGACGCACAGTTCGGGACACCCTACCCGAGATCCGCCGGTTTTGACACCGACAATATGTATAATATGATTTACAAATACACTGATCTCAAAATCTTAAGGTTGAATTAGAAAAAAATTAACCAAATTATGTTCTACTAAAATGTATGGATCAGTAATATCTACATATTAAATAACATAGATGTGCGTGAATTCATATGAGTATGCATGTTTGATAGATCAATTTTGGTTCGGGTATGGATTACATGTATCATCATCTCGAATTCAAATATTTGAATCCCTTTTTTGTTCACTCCTTTCACGCCCATATCTCTCGCATGCATGCTCCTTCAGGTAGCTATCACTCTCTTTTCTCCAGCTCACCCGCACGCTCACTTCATGTTCTCCTATCCTCGCAAACATGGTCTGTCGACGTCTCCCTTGAGAAGTGTCACACTCTCCCTATCATTATACTTTACACGGTTTTCATTATCTCTCACGTCTCTACTATTCTCTGGTATCACTCGGTAACTAAGCTTTCTTTTTCACTGCCACACACACAGTCTCCACTCGTCTTTCACTTTCTCTTTCTCTCTATGGGATTCTCTCACACACCCTATATGTCTCTACATATGACCCATACCACTAAAATAACTCTCTCTCTCTCTCCTGTAGACACAACATTTGTTGCGGTCTCCTTTTCGTCTCCATCCCAGACTGACATTATTCATTTGTTTACCGATTAGACAACCCCCCCTCTCTCTCACAGACACACACACCACTCCTGCTTCCACTCCCCTTCCCGGCTACCGTCTCTCTCACACACACACAAAACTCTCGCTTTCGCACCCCGACTCGTATTTCTCTCACAAACATTTATCGACTAGCTAGCCTCTCAAAACACCCGCACACTCGTGCTTCCACTATCGCATAAATGTCTCTCTCCCGCTCCTTGTATCTATGTAGATTTTTCTTCCCTTCTTGAGACACGCCCTCTCGATCATGCACACACACACTATCGCCTAATTTTAAGTTGATACCTATCGCACACACACACTCCTTGTGTCTTTGTCACACATGCACTACGTCCTCCTCCATTCTTCCCCTCTCTCACACTCACATGAGATTTTTGCAACAACTAGCAAGATGCCCATGTGTTGCATGGAACATCAAGATGCATTTGTATGAGTAGTTTATCTTGTGGGGGAAAAGGATGAACGCGGGAAGGCCTTATTTGCAAATGTGGAGAAGGGTGTGGGTATATTTTTGCAAAATTGCCATAGTTTCCTTCCTATCCCTCAGATATAGATCGGGCGGCCTTTATTGCAAGATGGAAGGCACGCGATCATCACTGACAATGCTTTTTATAAGAGTAGGGATAAAAAATAGAGTTGGCGATGATGGTGGGCCTGCCATCCTGCAATGTAGGTCGCCCGATTTATATCTGATGGATAGGAAGGAAAATATGGCAATTTACCTGCACTCTTCACCACATTTGCAGATAAGGCGTTCCCTTGTTCATCCTTTTCTCCCACAAGATCTTGATGTTCCGTGCAACGCACAGGCATCTTGCTATTAAGAGTAGATATTAGACATATACCACTTCTCGAAACCTGAAACCAACAACATTCCTCCCTTATCTCGTCAAAACCGCCAAAGGAATATATTTTGAGTGAAACATAACATATTTTTAGTGATATACGTATTTCAAAACTAGACTTTTTTTCTATCAAATCGGTGAATATGTATTAATCTACTTTGATCGTGTGGCAATGCATTGGCACATGGCTAGTAGTTATTATAATTTTTTGGACACCAGATAAACGGTGGAGTACATATACGAAGAGAAGAGGCGCACGCACGCAGTCAGCCTCTCGCTGTCTCGCACACATGAGTGTTACGTAAACGCGACTGTCGGTGTCAAAACCGGCGGATCTCGGGTAGGGGGTCCCGAACTGTGCGTCTAGGCGGATGGTAACAGGAGACAAGGGACATGATGTTTTTACCCAGGTTCGGGCCCTCTCGATGGAGGTAAAACCCTACTCCTGCTTGATTAATATTGATGATATGGGTAGTACAAGAGTAGATCTACCACGAGATCAGAGAGGCTAAACCGTAGAAGCTAGCCTATGGTATGATTGTTGTTCGTCCTATGGACTAAAACCCTCTGGTTTATATAGACACCGGAGAGGGCTAGGATTACACAGAGTCGGTTACAATGGGAGGAGATCTACATATCCGTATCGCCAAGCTTGCCTTCCACGCCAAGGAAAGTCCCATCCGGACACGGGATGAAGTCTTAAATCTTGTATCTTCATAGTCCAGGAGTCCGACCAAAGGTCATAGTCCAGTCATCCGGACACCCCCTAATCCGGGACTCCCTCAGTAGCCCCTGAACCAGGCTTCAATGACGATGAGTCCGGCGCGCAAATTGTCTTCAGCATTGCAAGGCAGGTTCCTCCTCCGAATACTTCATAGAAGATGTTGAACACAAGGATAATGTCCGGCTCTACAAAAAAAGTTCCACATACCACCGTAGAGATAATAATATTTGTACAAATCTAATCTGCTGACGTATTCCGCAGTGTGACATCATGCCACGGCCAAGCATTTATTCGAATCATTTTACTGTCCCACCTTAGCACGCTTAGCGAGGCGGTTTCCTTGGCACATCTTGTCGAAGCAGAGATCGTGTCCCCTTATTCCGGGATTCTCATCAATACGGGTGCGGGTATCCCAACTGTGCCATTAATCACGGCGCTTGGGAGATAAGCGATTGTTACCAGGCTGGCGGGGGCACATAGTTTCGTCCGCCCATATAAGTGGTAAGGATCCACCTTTTCCATCTACGCCTTCTTCCTCCTTTGCTTATCCATTTCCGCGCACTCAAGCTCCAGTGCCCAAGTCCACACTTCCCACGTCGACCTTCTCCAGCCATGTCCAGAGCGGGAGGCAGGTGGATGGCCTCCACCGTCATGGAGGGGCACATCAAAAAGTTGAGGAAAGCCGGATATTTGTCCAACGATATCGTGCACCGGCTTCCAGACGAGGGGCAGCTCATCCCCACCCCCAGGCCCCATGAGAGGGTGGTGTTCCTCCCCCATTTCCTCTGCGGACTAGGCTTCCCACTCCACCCATTTGTCCGGGGGCTCATGTTCTACTACGGCCTGGATTTCCACGATCTGGCCCCGAACTTCATTCTCAACATCTTGTTGTTTATCATCGTGTGCGAGGTCTTCCTCCGCATCAAGCCCCACTTTGGCTTATGGCTGAAGACCTTCAATGTCAAGCCGAAGGTTGTGGGCGGCCGGCAAGCGGAGTGCGGAGGCCCCATGGTGGGCAAGATGCCCAACGACACATGGCTCGAGGGCTCTGAGGGAGTTCCGGACTAGGGGGTGTCTGGATAGCCGAACTATCATTATCGGCCGGACTCCAAGACTATGAAGATACAAGATTGAAGACTTCGTCCCGTGTCCGGACGGGACTTTCCTTGGCGTGGAAGGCAAGCTTGGCGATACGGATATGTAGATCTCCTACCTTTGTAACCGACTTTGTGTAACCCTAGCCCTCTCCGGTGTCTATATAAACCGGATGGCCTTAGTCCATAGGACGGACACCAATCATACCATAGGCTAGCTTCTAGGGTTTAGCCTCCTTGATCTCGTGGTAGATCTACTCTTGTAACCCACATCATCAATATTAATCAAGCAGGATGTAGGGTTTTACCTCCATCAAGAGGGCCCGAACCTGGGTAAAAACATCGTGTCCCACATCTCCTATTACCATCTGCCTAGACGCACAGTTCGGGACCCCCTACCCGAGATCCGCCGGTTTTGACACCGACATTGGTGCTTTCATTGAGAGTTCCTCTGTGTTGTCACGGATAGGCTCGATGGCTTCTTCGATCATCATCAACGACGCAGTCCAGGGTGAGACCTTCCTCCCCGGACAGATCTTCGTATTCGGCGGCTTTGCACTGCGGGCCAATTCGCTTGGCCATCTAGAGCAGATCGAAAGTTACGCCCCTGGCCGTCAGGTCGGATTTGGAAGTTTGAACTTCAAGGCTGACATCCGTGGGGACTTGATCTTCGACGGATTCGAGCCACAGCTGAGCGTGCCACACTGTCACGACGAGCATGATTTAGCTCTGCCGCCGGACAGTACCCTAGAGGCCACACTCGAGCTCGCTCCGATCCTCAATTCGGAGCCGGCCGCGCAGATCGGGGATGGATGGCTAGACATCGCCTCAGGTGCTGCAACCTCTACAACGATAGAGCCGAACACTGACTTTGTCCCTCTTAAAGCTCGTGACTCCAAGGTGCCGGACTCCTCACCGGACTCCGAACCCCTCGCGCCCACCCTGATTGAATCCGATTGGGCGCCGATCATGGAGTTCACTGCAGCGGACGTCTTTCAACACTCACCTTTCGGCGACATCTTGAGTTCGCTAAAATATCTCTCGTTATCAGGAGAGCCCTGGCCGGACTACGGTCAGGAAGGTTGGGATGCGGACGGCGAAGAAATTCAAAGCCCACCCACCACCCACTTGGTAGCCGCTGTCGATGATTTAACCGACATGCTAGACTACGACTCCGAGGACATCGACGGTATGGACGACGATGCCGAAGACGACCAAGAACCAGCGCCCACTGGGCACTGGACAGCCACCTCATCGTATGACATATACATGGTGGATATCCCAAAATATGGGAATGGCGAAGGAACAGAGGAGGATGACCCCTCCAAAAAGCAGCCCAAGCGCCGGCGTCAGCGGCGCCGCTCTAAATCCCGCCACAGCAAGAATGAAGACTCTGGCACCGGAGACAATAACACATCGGACAGTGCCGAAGACAACCCGCTCCAGCAAGATGCAGCGCAGGAGGACGGAGACGCCAGCCCTCATGAGAGAGCGGCAAAAGAAGAGGTAGAGGATTATATGCCTCCCTCCGGAGACGAAGCAAGCCTCGACGACGATGAATTCGTCGTGCCTGAGGATCCCGTCGAACAAGAGCGTTTTAAACGCAGGCTTATGGCCACGGCGAACAGCCTCAAGAAAAAGCAGCAACAGCTTAGAGCTGATCAGGATCTGCTAGCCGACAGATGGACTAAAGTCCTCGCGGCCGAAGAGCATGAGCTCGAACGCCCCTCCAAAAGCTACCCTAAACGCAAGCTGCTCCCCCGATTAGAGGAGGAGGCTTACGAACCCGCATCACCAGGAGACAATACGGCTGACCGACCACCCCGTGGTCGCGACAGAGTGGCCTCTAGGCCCTTCACCAGACCCGTACCCCGGCATCGCTCGAAAAGCACACGGCCACAGGGAAACACTCCGGACTTGCGAGATATATTGGAGGATAAGGCAAGACAATCAAGATCGATCTACGGATCGCGTGGGCGTCCCATGATACGTGACGACAATCGTTGCGCCGGACATAATATGTCCGGCCGGGCCGAACAAAATAGACCAAGCTCCCTTGAGCTCCGTCGTGATATCGCCCAGTACAGAGGCGCCGCACACCCTCTATGCTTGACAGATGAAGTAATGGATCATCAAATCCCAGAAGGGTTTAAACCCGTCAATATTGAATCCTACGATGGGACAACAGACCCCGCGGTTTGGATTGAAGACTATCTCCTTCACATCCACATGGCCCGCGGTGACGATCTTCACGCCATCAAATACCTCCCCCTCAAGCTTAAAGGACCAGCCTGGCATCGGCTCAATAGCTTGCCAGCAGAGTCAATTGGGAGTTGGGAGGACCTGGAAGCCGCATTCCTCGATAACTTCTAGGGAACTTATGTGCGACCACCAGACGCTGACGACCTAAGCCACATAATTCAGCAGCCAGATGAATCGGCCAGGCAATTCTGGACACGGTTCTTAACCAAGAAAAACCAAATCGTCGACTGTCCGGATGCGGAGGCCCTCGCGGCCTTCAAGCATAACATCCGCGACGAGTGGCTTGCCCGGCACCTGGGACAGGAAAAGCCGAAATCCATGGCAGCCCTCACATCACTCATGACCCACTTCTGCGCGGGTGAAGACAGCTGGCTAGCATGCAGCAATAACCTAAGCAAAAATTATGGCAGTCCGGACTTCAAGGACTGAAATGGCAGGCCGCATCACAACAAAAACAAATGCCGCATTAATGGCGATCATATTGAGGAAACGGCAGTCAATGCCGGATTCAGAGGCTCTAAACCCGGTCAGCGGAAAAAGCCATTCAAAAGAACTACTACGGGTCCGTCCAATTTGGACCAAATACTCAACCGCTTGTGCCAGATACACGGCACCCCCGAAAAGCCAGCTAACCACACCAACAGGGACTGTTGGGTATTCAAGCAGGCAGGCAAGTTAATTGCCGAAAACAATGACAAGGCGCTACATAGCGATGACGAGGACGAGACCCAACCATCGAACAATAGAGGACAGAAGGGTTTCCCACCACAGGTGCGGACGGTGAACATGTATTACGCAACGCACATACCCAAAAGGGAGCGGAAGCGTGCACTCAGGGATGTCTACGCGATGGAGCCAGTTGCCCCGAAGTTCAATCCATGGTCCTCCTGCCCGGTCACTTTTGACCGAAGGGACCACCCCACCAGCATCCGCCACGGCGGATTCGCCACACTGGTCTTAGACCCAATCGTCGATGGATTTCACCTAACCAGAGTCCTGATGGACGGCGGCAACAGCCTGAACCTGCTTTACCAGGATACAGTGCACAAAATGGGCATAGACCCCTCAAGGATTAAACCTACCAAAACGACCTTTAAGGGTGTCATACCAGGTGTAGAAGCCAATTGTACAGGCTCAATTACACTGGAAGTGGTCTTCGGATCCCCGGATAACTTCCGAAGCGAGGAGTTAATCTTCGACATGGTCCCGTTCCGCAGTGGCTATCATGCCTTGCTCGGACGTACTGCGTTTGCAAAGTTCAACGCGGTGCCGCACTACGCATACCTCAATCTCAAGATGCCAGGCCCTCGAGGAGTCATCACGGTCAACGGAAACACTGAACATTCTCTCCGCACGGAGGAACATACAGCGGCTCTCGCGGCAGAAGTGCAATGCAGCCTCTTAAGGCAATTCTCGAGTCCGGCCTTTAAGCGGCCGGACACAGCTAAGCGCGCCCGGAGTAACTTACAACAAGATCACCTGGCATGTTCCGAGCACGCGTAGCAGTGCGGCCCCAACCCCAGCTACTGCGAAACGTTAAAGCAGGTCCTTCGCGTACACCATTACGCTCTGAAGATACCATGGGCATGGGGAGAGGGGCACGACCACGATAAACCCAGACTGCGGCTCAACCGCACCAGGGGCTCTCAAGTGTGTCGTTCTTTTTTCTTTTCTTTTTTACCTTTTTTTTACACACAGGACTCCGTTTGTCAGAGGCCCTGTCCGGCAGTAGATCTGCCGAACTCACGATGCAACAGCCAGGGAAGGATAAAGGCTACAACGAATATACAGGTGGTCTCCGTTACGAGCATTTTTATACACCAATCAGCAGCCTACCCCTGGAGGGGGACATTTTTAAAAGTCCCATACCTTGCTTATCGCACTATTTGTATCGTTCTGCATTCGTAACAGCACTTATTGAATAAAACAATGCAGCACCTTTTTCCTTATAATTGCATTTCCTTTTCATACATATGTTCATTCACGGCATGTTGCATCAGTACACTTTGGTACGGCTAATACACACCAGGGGCTTATGTTCCCCACGTCATGGTGTGATGAGTCCGAACACTTTCACAAGTGTGGCACCCCAAACTTATAGCACTATATGCATCGACTCCGAATCATGTCTTGGGTCAATAGTTGGGTTTGCCCGGCTCCCATGTTTTGGTACCTTACGTTCCGTTATATCGGCTAAGGTAGCACTGGGAGAACCACTGCGATTGCGCCCCAGTTGAGCTGGGTTAACGCCTCAGTGGAGAAAGCTAAGACTGACCGTCATGATGAGGCGAGAGCCGGTCGCTGTTCGAGAGGTTTTTTGCGAGTCCTTAAAGACTTATGCCGCTTAGAGCGAGGAGCCGAATACTGTCCGGCCAAGGTGTGGATAGAGCCCCAAATTCGGCCTTCCAAAGACTAGGGGCTTCGCCGAAATTTAAAATTATAGAATTCTAGGGCTAAGTGAGAGTGTTCAAGCATTATAAGTCCGGTTGCCTTGTTCGTTGTGTCGAGCGCCTCCCTAGATGGACCCAAAAATGGGAACAAGAGCGCTCGAGTTTATCGCGAACACCCCAGCACTCGTGGCATGGGGGCTAAAGCCGACGACTTGCCATCTCTCAGATTTGATAAACAGCCGCACAGAAGGTAATATTTTAAATTAACAAGCGTTGCTTAGCGCATATGAACCAAGTTTTCAGCGCACAGGATAACAAAATGCGAGTCTACTCAAATATTACATCTTTGGAGCAGTCACCCGCAATAGTGCGGGCGCCCTTCAGCACACTCTTATAATACATCTCGGGCGTGTGATACTCCTTGCCCTCTGGTGGGGGGTCCGTCACAAGCTTCTGGGCATCCATCTTGCCACAGTGCACCTTTGCGCGGGCAAGGGCCCGACGGGCACCCTCAATACAGGTGGAGTGCTTGATAACTTCAACCCACGGGCACGCATCCACCAGCCACCGCACCAGGCCGAAGTAGCTCCCAGGCATAGCCTCCTTAGGCTATAGCCGAACTATGAGGCCCTTCATGGCCTGTTCGGCCGCCTTGTGGCCTAAGGGGCACCAGATGTCCGGCCTCAGCATACTGAGACCAAAAGACCTTCTCCATCGAGCTCCCCTCCTCGGCCCGGTAGAATGCGGCAGCATCGGATACGCTGCGAGGAAGATCTGCGAACGCTCCTGGAGAGCTCCGAATTCGGGTAAGCGACAGGTAATTAACACTCACATGCTTACTTTGCATGAAAAATGCCTTACCCGCTGCTATTTTCTTTACCTCCTCGATCTCCTGGAGGGCCTTGTAGGCTTCGGCCTTAGCGGCTTTGGCACTCTCAAGAGCCGTTGCAAGCTCAGACTCTCGAGTCTTCGAGTCACGCTCCAGGCTCTCATGTTTTTTCACGAGATCTTGGAGCTCTTGTTGTACCTCCGCCACCCGAGCCTCTTGTTTCTCTCGCTCGGTGCACTCCGCAGCCGCATTGCGTTCGGCCGCGGCCACCGCCTCTTTCAGGGTCGCCACCTCATTAGTGGCCCCTGCAATACCCAAGTCATCCTTGTCATTTTTCTTGCAACCAAATCCTTTTCTGTAAGGTACAATTTTCATAAGGTATTACTCACCTTCTTTTTGCTCGAGCTGCTTCTTGGCATGGCCGAGCTCGTTCTTGGACCGCTCAAGGTTTTCCTTCATAGTATTGACCTCCGCAGTTAGTGCGGCGGAGGTCAGCAGCACAACCTGCAATCCCATATTGACATATTTTCATGACTCCTGCATTTATCTTTCTAAAGATCCTCAGTCCGGCTTTTCTTTCCGAACACCGAACCGAGCATCAGGGGCTACTGTCTATGCGGTACCATTTTACATATATTGAAATTCTTACCTCAAAGCCTGTTAGAAGGCTGCTGCAGGCTTCGGTCAGCCCGCTCTTGGCGAGCTGAACCTTCTGAATCACCGCACTCATAACAGTGCGGTGTTCCTCTTTAATGGAGGCGCCATTGAGCGCCTCCAGCAAATTATCCGGCACCTCCGGTTGGACGGAGGCAGTCGGCGTCACGGTCTTGCCCTTCTTGCGAAGGGGTCGCCCGCCGGACTCCGGAGCCACTATGGTTTCCGGGGCCGAGTCCGGTGCAAAGTCCGGGAGGTTGTCCTGTGACACCTCCGGGGCCCTCTCCTCCTGGTAGGTCCCTTCCTGGGATCCCACCTCGGCATCGTCCGCGTCACGGGGGGTGGAGGCAGTCGGAAGAGAATCCATATCCGACGCCCTTAAGGACCCGCTCGACGAAATGGGAAGATCATCCTTGGGCGGACTGCAGGGTTGTATGCGGCATTAGAAAGACATTATGTGGCGAAAATAAAAAACCTTGAAGTTATTCGGGAGTCCGGATACTTACGATCTCGCCAGGGGCTTGGCCCTTGGGGGCCAGTCCTCGTCGTCGTCACTAGCATTGGCGGAGTAGTCCGGGGGAAGAGTTTTTCCCCTCTTGGACCCTTCGGCCTCCCTTGTTGGGGAGGCCTTCCTTTTCTTCCCTCTCCCCATTAGGGGAGAGGCTTTCTTCTTCTCCTCCTCGCCTTGGTGGGAGGAGTCGGCCTCGGATTCATCATCCGATAGCACCTGAAAACGGGAACTCTTCCGAGTCCCCGTGGCCTTCTTCTTGGCCTTCTTCTCCGGCACCACGTGGGGTGCCGGAGCCAGCAGCCCCGTTAGACGGGCGTCAGCTGGGTCCTCTGGCAATGGGGCCGGGCAGATAGCCTGTGCGGCCTTCTTCAGCCAGTCCTGTCAAAGGAAAGGGAGTTTAGATCCCGCATAGAGTCAAACTATGGAAAACGAGCGTCCCTTAAAGGACAAAATAACTTACCTCATCAGTTGGACGCTCCAAGCTGAATCTGCGATCTTCAGTAGCGGATGCGGGAGCCTCGGCGCCTTTGAACAACACCTTCCAGACCTCTTCGTACGTAGTGTCGAAGAGTCCATTCAAAGTCTGGTGCTGTGCCGGATCGAACTCCCACATATTGAAGCCCCGTCGTTGGCACGGGAGAATCTGGCGGATGAGCATGACCTGGACTACGTTGACGAGCTTAACCTTCTTGTCCACCAGCTTTTGGACGCAGGCTTGGAGTCCGGTCAGCTCCCCTGAATCCCCCCAAATCCGGCCACTCTTTTTCCAGGAGGTGAGCCGTGTGGGGATGCCAGATCTGAATTCGAGGGCCGCTGCCCATTCGGGGTCATGCGGCTCGGTGATGTAGAACCACCCCGATTGCCACCCCTGGATGGTTTCCACGAAAGTGCCTTCCAGCCACGTAATGTGAGACATCCTGCCCACAATGGCGCCTCCGCACTCCGCTTGGCTGCCCTTCACAACCTTCGGCTTGACACTGAAGGTCTTGAGCCACAAGCCAAAGTGGGGCTGGATGCAGAGGAAGGCCTCGCAGACGACGATAAACGCCGAGATGTTGAGGATGAAATTCGGGGCCAGATCATAGAAATCCAGGCCGTAGTAGAACATGAGCCCCCGGACGAAGGGATGAAGTGGGAAGCCTAGTCCGCGGAGGAAATGGGGAAGAAACACTACCCTCTCATGGGGCCTGGGGGTGGGGATGAGCTCTCCCTTGTCGGGGAGCCGATGCGCGATGTTGTTGGACAAGTATTCGGTGTCGCGCAGCTTCTGGATCTGCCCCTCCGTGACGGAGGAGGCCTTCCACTTGCCTCCCGCTCCGGACATAGTTGGAGAAGGTTGAGGTGAGAAGTGCGGACTTGGGCGCTGGAGCTCGAGTTCGAGTTTGCAGAGATGGATAAGCCGAGGAGGAAGAAGGCGCAGGTAAAAAGGTTGGATCTTTATCCCCTTATATGGGCGGACAGAAACACGCATCCCCACCGGCCTGGTAAAACTCGCTTATCTCCCAAGCGTCACAATCAATGGCGCGGTTGGGTTACCCACGTCCGTATTGATGGGAATCCCGGAATAAGGGGAACACGATCTCTGCTTCGACAAGACGTGCCAAGGAAACCGCCTCGCTAAACGCGCTGAGGTGGAACAATGAAAACAATTCAAGTAAAGGCTTGGAAGTGGTGTGACGTCACGCCACAGAATACGTCAGCAGATTGATCTTGTGTAATGTTATTCTCTCTACGGTGGTATGTGGAATTTATTTTTGCGGAGCCGGACACTATCCTGGTGTTCACAATCTTCTATAAATTATTCGAAGGAGGAACCCGCCTTGCAATGCCGAAGACAATATGCGCGCCGTACTCGTCGTCATTGAAGCCTGGTTCAGGGGCTACTGAGGGAGTTCTGGACTAGGGGGTGTCCGAATAGCCGAACTATCATTATCGGCCGGACTCCAAGACTATGAAGATACAAGATTGAAGACTTCGTCCCGTGTCCGGATGGGACTTTCCTTGGCGTGGAAGGCAAGCTTGGCGATACGGATATGTAGATCTCCTACCTTTGTAACCGACTCTGTGTAACCCTAGCCCTCTCCGGTGTCTATATAAACCGGATGGCCTTAGTCCATAGGACGGACAACAATCATACCATAGGCTAGCTTCTAGGGTTTAGCCTCCTTGATCTCGTGGTAGATCTACACTTGTAACCCACACCATCAATATTAATCAAGAAGGACGTAGGGTTTTACCTCCATCAAGAGGGCCCGAACCTAGGTAAAAACATCGTGTCCCACGTCTCCTGTTACCATCCGCCTAGACGCACAGTTCGGAACCCCCTACCCGTGATCCGCCGGTTTTGACACCGACAGGCTCCTTTGTGGAAACCATCAAAGGGTGGCAATCGGGGTGGTTCTACATCACCGAGCCGCATGACCCTGAATGGGCAGCGGCCCCCGAATTCCAATCTGGCATCCCTACACGGCTCACCTCCTGGAAAGAGATGGGCCTGTCATGGGGTAATTCGGAAGAGGTGACCGGACTCCAAACCTGCGTCCAAAACTTGGTGGACAAGAAGGTTAAACTTGTCAATGTAGTCCAAGTCATGCTCTTTTGCCGGATCCTCCCATGTCAACGACGGGCTTTCAAGTTGTGGGAGTTCTACCCGGCCCAGCACCAGACTTTGTCCTGGCTCTTCTACACAACGCACGAAGAGGCCTGGAAGGTGCTATTCAAGAGCTCCGAGATTCCCCCTCCCATTACCGAGGATCGTGGATTCTGCGTGAAGTGCCAAGCCAGTGAAGTAAGCTTGTTTTACCCTTTACAGGACACTTGTTTTTCATAGTTTGATTCTATGCGGGATCTAAGCTCCCGCTCCTTTGACAGGACTGGAAGAAGATGTCCGGACAGATTGACTGTCGGTTCCTTTGCCCGAAGGCCCAGCCGATGCACGCTTGACGAAGCTGCTGGTCCCGGCACCTCACGTGGTGACGGAGAAGAAGGCCAAGAAGAAGGCCATGGGAACTCGGAAGAGCTCCCGGCGCCTGGTGGCGTCGGATTCATCGTCCGACGACCCCGAAGCGCACTCCTCCCCTGAAGACGAGGAGGAGGAAGAAGAAGCCTCTCCCCCTCCATCGGGGGGACGAAAGAAGAGAAAGGCCGCCCCAACCGGGGAGCCCGGAGGGTCCAAGAAGGGAAAGACCCTTCTTCCGGACTACTCCACCAGCGCCGACGACGGCGGAGAGGAGTGGCCATCCAGGGCCAAGCCCCTGGCAAAATCGTAAGTACCAGAATAACTCATGGCGTTCCTTTAGTGCACAGTATCTTCTAATGCCGAACATAATCATGTTGTCCGCCCAAGGCCCAGCTTGACGTTTTGTCGAGCGGATCCCTGGATTCGTCTGATGTGAATAGTCTTTCACTCCCGACTGCTACCTCCCCTCGCCACACGGATGATGCCGAGGTGGAGTCCCAAAAGGGGCCAGGCCAGGAGGAGGTAGCCCCGGAGGCGCCGCAAGGTGACCTTCCGGACTCCAGACGCAAAGGGGATAAAACCCTAGACGGATCTAGGTCCGGCCCTGGGCCGGACACCGCGCCGGAACCTTCAGTGGTTCCGGAGTCCGGCAGGCGGCCCCCTCATAAGAAGGGCAAGCCTATGACGCCGGTAGCCTCCGTCCAACCGGAGGCACCGGACAATTTGTTGGAGGTGCTTAACGGCGC
Organism: Triticum dicoccoides; assembly: GCF_002162155.2. Lineage (NCBI taxonomy): Eukaryota > Viridiplantae > Streptophyta > Magnoliopsida > Poales > Poaceae > Triticum > Triticum dicoccoides. The sequence continues at coordinate 535,972,370 of NC_041381.1, read as the reverse complement.
CTCCATCGACGAGGAGCACCGCAATGTTATGAGTGCGGTGATCCAGAAGGTTCAGTCCCCCAAGAGCGGGCTGACAGAAGCCTGTGCCAGCCTTCTAACAGGCTTTGAGGTATGTATTTAAGACATGTAAAAATATTACCGCATAGACAGTAGCCCCTGATGCTCAGTGTGGTGTTCGGAAGGAAAAGCCGGAATGAGGATCTAAAAAGATATACGCAGGAGTCTAACATAAATATGTCAATATGGGAATGCAGGTCGCGCTGCTGACCTCTGCCGCACTGACTGCGGAGGTCGATGCATTGAAGCAGAGCCTCGAGCGGTCCGAGAACGAGCTAGACCTTGCCAAGAAGCAGCTCGAGGACAAGGAAGGTAAGTAGTACCTTATGTAAGTATATAAAAAATACCTGGTTGCAAAAAATGACAGGACCAACATGAGTATTACAGGGGCCACAACCGAGGTGGCGACCTTGAAGGAAGCACTGTCCAAGGCCGAAGACAATGCGGCCGTGGAGCGCGTCGAGCGAGAAAAGCAGGAGGCGCGGGTGGCGGAGGTGCGGCAAGAGCTCCATGCTCTTGTGAAGAAACACGAGAGATTGGAGCTTGACTCAAAGACTCGAGAGTCCGAGCTTGCCTCGGCCCTTGAGAGCGCCAAATCTGCCAAGGCCGAAGCCCAAAAGGCCCTCCAGGAAATTGAGGCGATGAAGAAGATAGCAGTGGGTAAGGCATTCTTTATGCAAAGCAAGCACGTGCAAGTGAATTACATGTTACTTACCCGAATCCGGAGCTCTCCACGAGCATTCGCAGATCTACCCCACGGTGTGTCCGCTGCCGCCGCATTCTACCGAGCTGAAGAAGGGAGCTCGACGGAGAAGTTGTTCTGGTCCCAGTATGTTGAGGCCGGACACTCGGTGCCCTTGAGCGACCAGCTGAAGCAGTTGGTCGAGCTCCATAAGGTAGCCGAACAGGCCATGAAGGGCCTTATAGGCCGGCTGTGGCCTGGGGAGGTCCTTCCTGGGAGCTACTTTGGGCTGGTGAGGCGGCTGGTGGATGCCTGTCCATGGCTTGAAGTCATCAAGCGCTCCGTATGCATCGAAGGTGCCCGTAGGGCCCTTGCCCGTGCTAAAGTACACTAGGGCAACCTGGATGCTGAGAAGCTGGTGACAGATGGGCAACCGGAGGGGAAGGAGCATCACAGGCCCGAGATGTATTATGAGGCCGTCCTAAAGGGTGCCCGCCTTGTAGCGAATGAATGTTCAAAAGATGTAATTTTTGAGTAAACTCGCTCGTGTTTATCTTGTGCAGTGAAAACTTGTTCATGTGCGGTAAGCAACGCTTGTTGAATTTAAAATATTACCTTCGGTGCGGCAGTTTATTAAATCTGAGAGATGTGAGTCATCGACTTCTACCCCCATGCCACGAGTGCTGGGGTGTTCGGGATAAACCTGAGCGCTCTTGTTCCCATTCTTGGGTCCTTCGAGGGAGGCGCTCATCACAACGAACAAGGCAATCAGACTATAAAGCTTTATCACTCTCACTTAGCCATAGAATTCTATAATTTTAAATTTCGGCGAAGCCCCTAGTATTGGGAAGACCGAGTTCGGGGCGCTATCCACTCCTAGGCCGGACAAAGCCAGCTCCTCGCTCTAAGCGGCATAAGTCTTTAGGGAATCGAAAAACCTCTCGAACAGCGACAGCTCTCGCCCTATCATGACGGTCAGTTTTAGCTTTCTCTACTGATGTGCTTAGCCCAGCTCAACTGGGGCACAATCGTAGTAGTTCTCCCAGCGCTATTAGGCGATATAGCGGAACGTAAGGTACCAAAACATGGCAGCCGGGCAAACCCAACTATTGACCCAAGACATGATTCGGAGCCGATGCATATAATGCTGTAAGTTTGGGGTGCCGCACTCGTGGGAGTGTTCGGACTTCTCACACCATATTGTGGGGTACTTAAGCCCCTGGCGTATTGGCCATACCAAAGCGTACGGTTGCATAATGTCATAACTGAACATAAAAAAATGAATGCAATAATAGACAAGAGCTATGTATTGTTTATTAAAAGGCTGTTGTGAAAGCAGAACGATACAAATAGTGCGATAAGCAAGAGGTGGGATTATTAGACATATCCCCCTCCAGGGGCAAGTTGTGAGACTTTAAGTAAGACATGTATTTAGCTCATTATAGAGACCACCTGGACATCCGACGTAGCTTGCTGCCTCCCTGGCTGTTGCATCGTGTGTTCGGAGATTGTGTTGCCAGACAGGCCTTCCGAAGAATGGAGTCCTGAAAGTAAGAAAAAAGAACTGACAAAATCTGGATCCCATAGTACGGTTGAGCCGCTTCTTGTGCGTGCCGTGGTTGTGCCCCTCCCCATATGCCCATGGTATTTCCAGGGCGTAGTTATGTATGCATAGTACTGGTTTCGCAATTTTGTGAGGGCTGGGGTAGGGGCCACACTGCTATGCTTGCTCGGAACGTGCCGGACGGTCTTGTTGTAGGTTACTCCGGGCGCGCTTGACGGTGTCCGGACGTTTAACAGCCGGACTGGAGAATTGCCTTGAGAGGCTACTTTGTATTTCCGCCGCGAGGGCCGCCGTATGCTCCTCCATTCGGAGAGAGTGTTCGGTGTTTCCATTGACCGTAATGACTCCTCGAGGGCCTGACATCTTGAGCTTGAGGTATGCATAGTGCGGCACCGCATTGAACTTTGCAAATGCAGTTCGTCCGAGCAGGGCGTGATAGCCACTACAGAACGCGACTATGTCGAAGATTAACTCCTCGCTTCGGAAATTATCCAGGGATCCAAACACCACTTCGAGTGTAACTGAGCCTGTACAGCTGGCCTCTACATCTGGTATAACGCCTTTAAAGGTCGTCTTTGTGGGTTTAATCCTTGAGGGATCTATGCCCATTTTTCGCACTGTAGCCTGATAAAGCAGGTTGAGGCTGCTGCCGCCGTCCATGAGGACTCTAGTGAGGTGAAATCCGTCAATGATTGGGTCTAGAACCAATGTGGCGAATCCACCATGATGGATGCTAGTGGGGTGGTCCCTTCGATCAAAGGTGATCGGGCAGGAGGACCATGTGTTGAACTTTGGGGCAACTGGCTCCAACGCATATACGTCCCTGAGTGCACGCTTCCGCTCCCTTTTGGGGATGTGGGTTGCGTATATCTTGTTCACTGTCTGCACTTGTGGGGATAAACCCTTCTACCCCCTATTGTTCGGCGGCCGGGGCTCCTCCTCATCCTTTCTATGTAGCCCCTTATCTCTGTTTTCGACACTTAACTTGCCTGCCTGCTTGATCACCCAACAATCCCTGTTGGTGTGATTGGCTGGTTGTTCGGGGGTGCCGTGTATCTGGCACGAGCGATCTAGTATTCGGTCCAAACTGGACGGGCCCGGAGTACTTCTTTTGAATGGCTTTTTCCGCTGACCGGGTTTAGAGCCTCTGAATCCGGCATTAACTGCCGTATCCTCAGTATTATCTCTGTTAATGCTGTGCTTGTGCTTGTTGCAACGTGACCTGCCATTGTTGTCCTTGGTATCCGAATTACCAGGGCTCCTGGTCATGTTATTACTACGAGCTAGCCAACTGTCTTCTCCCGTGCAAAAGCGGGTCATGAGTGTTGTGAGGGCTGCCATGGATTTCGGCTTTTCCTGTCCTAGGTGTCTGGCAAGCCATTCGTCACGGATGTTATGTTTGAAGGCTGCAAGGGCTTCTGCATCCGGACAGTCGAATATTTGATTTTTCTTGGTTAGGAACCGTGTCCAGAATTGTCTGGCCGATTCATCTGGCTCCTGAATTATGTGGCTTAGGTCATCGGCGTCTGGTGGTCGCACATAGGTGCCCTGGAAATTGTCGAGGAATGTGGATTCCAGGTCCTCCCAGCAACCAATTGACTCTGCTGGCAAGCTATTAAGCCAATGTCGAGTTGGTCCTTTGAGCTTGAGTGGGAGGTATTTGATAGCGTGTAGATCATCACCGCGGGCCATGTGGATATGAAGGAGATAATCCTCGATCCATACAGTAGGATCTGTTGTGCCATCGTATGATTCGATGTTTACGGGTTTAAAACCCTCGGGGATTTGATGATCCATTACTTCGTCTGTGAAGCATAGTGGGTGTGCGGCGCCTCTGTACTGGGCTATATCACGACGTAGCTCATATGAGCCTTGCCTGCCATGTTCGGCCTGGCCGCATTTGCCATATCTGGCGTGACGGTTATCGTCACATGTCGTGGGGCACCCACGCGATCCGTAGATCGATCTTCTTTGCCTTGCCTTGTCCTCCAATATGTCTCGCAGGTCTGGCGCATTTCCCCGTGCCTTGGTATTTTTTGAGCGGCGTCGGGGTGCGGCTTGAATGGATGGCCGAGAGGCCTCTCTGTCGCGGCCACGAGGTAGCCGGTCGGTCGCGTCCTGCGTTGATGACGTAGGTTTAGGTGCTTCCTCCTCTAATTGGGGTAGCAGCATGCGCTTTGGGTAGCTCTTGGAGGGGCGTTCTAGTTTGTACTCTTCGGCCGCAAGGACTTCAGTCCATCTGTCGGCTAGAAAATCTTGGTCAGCTCTAAGCTGCTGCTATTTTTTCTTGAGGCTACTCACCTTGGCCATAAGCCTGCGTTGGAAACGCTCTTGTTGGACGGCATCCTCAGGCACGACAAATTCGTCATTGGCGAGTCTTGCCTCGTATTCGGAGGGAGGTATGTAATTATCGTCCTCTACCTCTCTGTTTGCCGCTCTCTTATGAGGGATGTCTTCTCCATCCTCCTGCATTGAATCCTGCTGGAGGGGGTTGTCTTTGGCACTGTCCGGGGTGTTATTGTCTCTGGTGCCGGAATTGCCATTTTTTGCTTTGGCGGGATTTAGAGCGGCGCCGCTGACGCGGGTGCTTAGGCCGCTTCTTGGAGGGGTCATCCTCCGTTGTTCCGTCGCCACTCCCTTCTTTTGGGGTGTCCACCATGTATATGTCATATGACGAGGTGGCTTTCCAGTGCCCTATAGGCTGGTTCTTGGTCGTCTCCCGCATCATCGTCCATACCGTCGATGTCTTCGGAGTCGAAGTCGAGCATGTCGGTTAAATCATCGATAGTGGCTATGAAGTGGGTGGTGGGTGGGCTTCGAATTTCTTCGTCGTCCGCATCCCAACCTTGCTGGCCGTAGTCCGGCCAGGGATCTCCTGATAAAGAGAGAGACTTTAGTGAATTCACGATGTCACCAAAGGGAGAGTGCTGAAAGATGTCCGTGGCGATGAACTCCATGATCGACGCCCAATTGGCTTCGATCGGCAGGGGTACGGAAGGCTCGGAGTCCGGAAAGGAGTCCGGCACCTTGGAGTCACGAGTTTCACGAAGGACAAGGCTGGTGTTCGGCTCGATCGCCGTAGAGATTGCAGCCCCCGAGGCGGTGTCGATCCACCCGTCCTTGATTGGCGCAGTCGGCTCCGAGCTAAGGGTCGGAGCGGACACTTGGGCGGCCTCCTGGGCACTATCCGGCGGCAGAGCTAGATCATGCCCATCGTGGCAGTGCGGCGCGCTTGGTTGTGGCTTGAATCCGTCGAAGATCAAGTCCCCGCGGATGTTGGCCGTGTAGTTCAAACTCCCAAATCTGACCTGGCGGCCAGGCGCGTAGCTTTCAATCTGCTCCAGATGGCCAAGCGAATTGGCCCGCAGTGCAAAGCCGCCGAATACGAAGATCTGTCCGGGGAGAAAAGTCTCACCCTGGACCGCATCGTTGTTGATGATCGGAGGAGCCATCGGGCCTAAAAGGTGACGACACAGAGGAACTCTCAATGAAAGCACCAATGTCGGTGTCAAAACCGGCGGATCTCGGGTAAGGTGTCCCGAACTGTGCGTCTAGGCGGATGGTAACAGGAGACAAGGGACATGATGTTTTTACCCAGGTTCGGGCCCTCTCGATGGAGGTAAAACCCTACTCCTGCTTGATTAATATTGATGATATGGGTAGTACAAGAGTAGATCTACCACGGGATCAGAGAGGCTAAACCCTAGAAGCTAGCCTATGAAATGATTGTTGTTCGTCGTACAGACTAAAACCCTCCGGTTTATATAGACACCGGAGAGGGATAGGGTTACACAGAGTCAGTTACAATGGGAGGAGATCTACATATCCGTATCGCCAAGATTGCCTTCCACGCCAAGGAAAGTCCCACCCGGACACGGGCCGAAGTCTTCAATCTTGTATCTTCATAGTCCAGGAGTCCGGCCACAGGTCATAGTGCGGTCACCCGGACACCCCCTAATCCGGGACTCCCTCAGCAACGTTAACAAATAAACGCTAAAACCCTAGGTGCACGATTGCTGCATTCGTGGGTACCGAGTACGTGGTGGGGCACCTTTGTAGGAATAGTTAGTTCGTGTGATAATTTGATCCGTAGGAGTTGATGGTCGGGACCATAGGTGAACAACTTGGAGCAAAGCACGGTGGCTTGCCAGTTGCCACAGATTGAGTAGCCACGTTTAAAATATCGGTTTTTAGCGGGGTTAAGAGTTCCGATTTTCAATGCCGCATTATAAGTAGTAACTAGTTTTTAGAACGATTGGTATGGAGCGAAAATGGAATTCATAGTACTACGTACCTCCTTGGTGTATGGTTGTATGGGTTTATGTTGCGAGATGTTGAACCTGGTTGTTCTAGGGAAAATATTATGGTTTAGATTTATATGCTGGTTTTCAGTAATGAAAATCGGAAGGGGGAACTCTTCTTTGATTAAAAAAACTACTACCTCCATTCTGGTTTACTAGTCCCCATCGCACTTTGGGTCAAAGTTTGTCCATGAATTTTACTTGTAAAATGTGAATGGAAAATGAGATTTTGCTATACCCAAACAAAAAAGGACTGGAGGGAGTGATTGCTCTGACACGGACACGACCTCTCATAATGCAGGCATTGAACCGGTGCGTCGGCCAAGAGGGCCGCACTCGCTGCAGGCCCGGCTGATCACGCCTCCTCGCCGCGTGCAACCAGCTTAAGATTGCCCCGCCTGCCTTCATTGAATCCGCGCGTGTGCTGGCAACACGTCCTTCCGCAAGACGGCAGGCATTTTAGAACACAAAAAATGACTAAAATATAATTAGTTTACGCATGGTCTTAACCTGTTGTGCTCGCGCTGGTAGCAGGAACTAGTAGAGGTTTTCCTTTATTTATAACTCTCCTCACATTTTTTTGGCTTTGAAGTGAATCATGGTTGTGGACATTATGTATGAATGTGCAGATATCTATGAATATGAGTTTTATGTGGAAGTTCAACTTGGAATGTCGGGCTTGCGTGTGAACTATACCATGTCCAATGCTCCGTCTGTTATTGTTTGGAAAGTAATTGCTGTTATTACATGACCCAGAAAACATTTTGTGCCACATCAGTAGATGCACTGACTGGATAAACATTTGAACCTAGCTATTATGAAGGAAATTTTGTATTGACAACAGTTTTAGATAGCAGGAGACGCCTAGCCTGCTCTGCCTATGCTAGCTTATTTCTGGCTTCTTCCATCTCTTCTTTGGCTTGGGTGAAGAGAGCATTTGATTGCTTTTTTTGCTTCTTTAGGACCTCAGCTACATTCTCAAGGGCTGATGCACGCTTTCTTTCAGCCTTTACTAATCCCATGAGGACACGAATAACTGACGACTCCACCTAGCTTGTGTGTAATCCAGCATCATCTGGGAATTTGCACCTTGTGTCTAATCCAGCATCATTAGGGAAGTCGCACCTTGTGTGTAATCCAGCCTCATTTTGGAAACATGATCTCGAGGTTGACCATACTTCCCTCCTCGCAGGAACTGCATCCTAACATGAAGTTACTTCTTTTTTTAGATCAATACTCAGAGCAACCTAGATCCATTTAGTAGAAGCCAGATAAACAGAACTCGGAGAAGTGAATTTAAAAGGAAAAAAATATAAAAACATACTACAAGGTGAGAACACCCACTTCCTACATCAAGCTAAAAATGAAAGCATTAGGATGATTAAGACTCTTCTTATTACACATCGAAGAACATCATGCTTAAGAGAAACAGAAACTACAACATATACACATCGAAGAACACGTGGCTAAACGAAAGTAATTGAAAGGGTGTTACTTACCAAAGCTTGTTTTACAGGTTTGGTGCAGCTCCTCTTTAACTTGCCACGCTCCTTGAAGATGTCCTGAATATCCCGTGTTTGGTCTTCATTGCTCCTCTGCATGTTCGCACTTGTGGTTTTAAAATCTCAACATGGCAAGAAAAATATACTACTAGTAATACTCGCGCATCTTGTGGGCAACATTAAAGCACTCATCTGCGATGTTAGAGCATCTCCAACAGAATCGCATCGCCCAGCGCTTTAAAAAAGCATTTATAGTGCTGAGATCAAGAAGTAGAGACTAGAGAGTAGAGGATAGTTCTCAGCATAGATAGATAAAAAAGATAATTCAACTACTCCTCGTCGTCCGACTCCTCCTCGGTGATGTCCTCCTCCGACGTCTGACTGTAGGCGTGAAGATACCGATCATCGTCGGATTCCCAGGGCGACGCTGCTCCTAGCCTCATGTTGAATTGAGGCGTCCACTTTTCGCCTACGCTTTTCCTCGTGATAGGCAGCTCGCTCTGCCCTCCTCTTATCCCTCTCCGCCCTCCTTTGCGCGTAGAACTCGCTCATTGATGATGTCCTGCAGGAAGTGTTGGCCCCATAGCGCCATGGCTTCCTCGTCCATCTCGGCGATGTCGAGACGGTGCTCCCGCCTCCGGTTGTCGCGATTATCCTCGTCGGTGCTAAGCCACAACAGAGGCACGAGCTCCTGTGCCCGCTCCCGCGTCGGCACGTTGGGGAAGTTCAATGTTCTATGAGGCCATAGGAGGCGCCACACCGCCGCGTCATACGCGTGGGCGGCCTCGTTGGCGATGTCAAAATTGCTTACACCAAGGCGCATCCCGCGGAACCGGATCTTGGCAGAGAAGCCGACGGAAGGGCGCGCACGGACGCCACGGTATCCCCAAGTTTCCCGACGATGCAGCGACATGGTGGCACGGCTGCGGTGAGGCGAAAAAGAGCGGGGAGAGAGCGGTGGTGAGGCACATAGCTAGGAGAGAGCGGTGGCAAGGCACAAAGCGGTGGGAGGGTGTTGGATTTTATAAAGCGTGCCGGATGCCGCGTGCCAAAACTAGTGCACGCCCAGCCGCTTTTTCCAACGCGCACGCGATCCTTTCCCGACGTCTCTTCTACCTCTACTCTCTTCTCTACTATTATATTTATTTTATATTTTATATTTAATATTTATCTCTACTTCTCTACTATCTACTTTTTTTTCTCTATGATTTTTTTCTTGCAATATAGGCCGTCCGATTTATATATGATAGATAGGAAGGAAACAAATGGGAATTTTGCAAAAATATACCCATACCCCTCTCTAGATTTGCAAATACGGGCTTCCCTCGTTCATCCTTTTCTCCCACAAGATAAACTACTCATACAATGCATCTTGATGCGTGCAATGCATGGGCATCTTGATAGTTCTAAAAACCTTTCCATCATTTGCCACACTACTGGTTGCAGATGAAAAACCTACCCAAGCATAGCGCGATACAGGAGCGACGCACAATTACAAGCTGATATTTTGTGGACAATGGAGGTTATAACCAATTACTTTTACGGGAACAATAGCACCCACGAAATTTGAAGGGTAGGTATGAACAAAACTGGAACTGCACATGTACAACTAAGTGATTCAATACACATATTACCAATCGAGGAGGAGAACGATGGTCGCAGAGGCCTCTGTGAGTCATGGTCGGCAACAGGAGTCAGTTCATTGTGCACGACGGTGGTACTTCTGCGCTCGGCGTCGGCTTCCGGGAAGCATATCCGAGACCATGGAAGACGATGCCGGGGAAGAGGCTCTGTGTACGATGACGATGATGGACCGACTCCAGTGCGGCGTACGAGGTTGTCGATGAGGCAGATGTGCTGTGGTGGGCGAGTGCGCCGATGTAAAGGGGGATGAGCACGAAGGCTGCGGTGCCGTGGAGAAGTCTATTTTGCGGTGGGGATAGAAAATGGGGAGTATTCAGGTGTACTACTCTGGGTGCCGGGGTGGGGTTGGCTGGGTAGGGTGAACCTGAAGTTATGAAAACAGCCCCTACCAAGCGTCATCCGTAGGCCTATTTCGAAGGCTATGATGGCAACTTCCCACTGCTCGAATCAGGATCGCGGGAGATTTTCCCGCCGACCTCAAAATTTTGTGACACTGGACTCCCCGTGTGGCGTGTTGAGTGATTCGGCTAAGAAACTAGCAAGTAGTAGTAGTAAACTCTACATATTAGGTTTGACCGGAGTCAAACTTCCTAAAGTTTGACCAAATTTATATAAAAATATAAACATTTACCATAACAAATATGTATGATGTGAAATTACACTCAATAATGAATCTAATGGTATTTATTTGTTATTGTATATGTTAATATTTTTTGTTATAAGCTTTCTGAGAGTTTACAAAACTTGACTTTGACCAATGCTAATATGCGGACTTAAATAGAAACGGAGGGAGTACACATTTGTTTTCTTAGTTTGTACTGAACTAATCATTTGTTGAAATTGTGAAATAAATATATTAGGCTATTGACTACGAATGTAATGGTCTATACAATTCAATAGTTACAATCATTGTCGAATCCCAAGATGTATACAAGGTCTATAGTACTTCACAACATGCTCAAACTCACATATTCCCAGTCAAATGAGAATGTAAATGCAGTTCATAGTTATTACTTTGTAGGATGCAACAAAAATAACCATAACTCTTCATCAGCCATTATAGAAGCAACATTTTGACATATCCCAATGTGTAAATGAAACGTGCAGAGAGAGCTTTTGAAGATGGAGCAGATAGGGCGAGAAAGATTGTATGTATGTGGACGAGAGCGTAGGAGACAAACCTAACAAGACACACAGAGAGAGAGAGATAGAGAGAGGAAGAGAGAGGAAGAAGTTAGGTCTGTGAGAAAGATGGAGACATGTAATATACGTGAGATGCGTGTGCATCCGGATTCTATATACGTGGAAGCAGAAGAGACAACATGTTTGATGAGAGAGCTGGAAAAACATGAACGAGAGGGGAAGGATCTCGTGGGTTGAGGGATTGACAATTTTGTGCGGGGGAGAGAGGGATTGGTAATTTTGTGCAAGAGAGAGAGAGAGAGGATGGGGCGAGGAGTCAGTCAGCCGTCGTCACATCACCCTTCTTCCAAATGACCCCACATTCTCTAGCGTGGTGTGGTCGCCATCTTCAATCTGCTTGATGCCTTCTTTGAAGATTGAGGTGTTGTGCATGTTGGGGTGCAAAGAAGCACAAGTGAGAGTGGTCACCATACAACCTTGGATGGGGATGAATTGTCTGCTCGAGGGAGGGTGTGTGTGTGTGTTGTGCTACATGTCTCTGTGTGTGTGTGTGTGTGTGTGTCAGATATTGAGAGAAAACAAACCTAAGGAGAGAAATGGGTATTCACGAAGAGATTGTGCGGGCCTTGAGGTGGGCAGGGGCCGGGTGAGGTTGTCAAAATGTGCCCGTTGATGCATGTGTTGCATGCGATCATGCGAGGGACGGACGAATCGAGAGAGATGGTTGTTGTGTTACGGATGCTCCTCTCTCTCTCTCTCTCTCTGTCTCTCTTTGTCTCTCTCTCTCTCACACACACACACACAAGTAAACTAGACGACCGTTCTCTCATGTATACACAATGTATCGGCATCTATCTATGTCTCACTCATGAATGATCATTTGCACATTCACACCTCTCTATGTCTGTATCACACGCACACCGTATCCACATTGCCCTTCCGCCACAACACACATATGGACACATACACACGTTCTCTCTCAGTCACACACACAAAATCAGTATTAAAAAAACTAGGGCGCACCTAAAATGTCCAAATCCAAATAAACACGAACTCGAGCTAAATTCAAATATATGGAAATATTGCAGCGTCAAGAACTTTCCCAGGAAAAAAAAAGTTGAGTAATATTCGAGGATTGTTTTCACACACACAAAAAGGTTCGGTGGATGTCCTTCGAGCGTGACACGGTGACGCACCGTTCGATCGACCGCGCAGCCGCGGTTCACGTGCTTGCACAGGATTCCGTATCGTGGCTATGGTACTAACTAATAAAAGCGCCACCTGAGTCTAATGTTTATGTGTACTAGTACGGTTTTATTTTAAGTTTGACCAACTTTATATAAAACTAAAGTAAGCTCCCACACGCGCACTCATCAATATGCCACCGCTGTCGTTGCGCATGCCGGCGCCCGCCTGCTCCGGCCAACAATTTCTCACCCATCACCGCCATGTTGCCACCATCCCTATACCATGAAGCCGAAGGCTCGCCCGCTCACGTCGTTTGCAGTCCCTCCTCGCGATGCCGCCACGCTGCCAAGCACGCGAGCAGCTGGTGGAGTCGCGTCTATGCACGCAGCGTACGAAGAGGAGGACGAGCGCGTGCTTCAGCACGCCGGTGAGGAGGAACTAGCGTGTCATTGTCGTCTCCGCCCGCGCGGAGGAGGCGCGCATGGTGGCTGTCGCGGCGGAAGCCGGTCGCACGCGCGTCGAGCCTGCAAACCGGGTGCGGACGCAGAATCTACCTTCGAGACCTTGAATGCCACGTGGATCCTGCAATCTGAAGGAGCAATTTGGTTTAGTCGACTCATGTGAGCTGTTTGATGCAACATGGATGGCTAGAAGGGCTTCTTCCACCTCTTATGCCCTCTTCTTCCTTCGCTCCGTCGAACTGCATTCACAAATCGACTGATCCAAATTATACTACTAGTACGAATGTATTAACTACAGTAGGAACACGAAGATACGAGCAGTAGTACCAACTGCAAGAACAGTAGTAAGACATAGTACTAGTACTACTGTACGTACTAAAGAGTTCAAATAACGAGAAAGAACATAAACATAGTTCTGCTAGGGCCTCAGCACAACACACCCTTGAAAATAAACTAGGCAACTAGTCTGCTTGACACTGTAGTAGAACCAGCATGAGCGACGGCACTGCCACCTACTCGGAGTCCGAGTCCACGTCCTCGACTTCGTCCTCGTCCCTCTTCCTCTTCCTCTTCGCCGACGCTTCTTTGCTTGAACCGGATACTGGGCTTTGCTTCTTCATCCAACCCTTGTAGATATTTAAACAAAGGTAGGCATCCATTGCTGCATACAGGATGTGATCTTCATCTAATGTCTTAGACTCCCATGCATGATGAAACTCGTGATGAGGTTTCTTTAGTTTAGCGTACGAAGGATCAATCATGGCTGCTGCCAGGGTCAGCATTGAAGGTTGACAGGAGGACACCAGGCTTGCCTTCTGGAGATCGAAGGGCTGGCCTACAATGAGACCTATCCGACGCAGGACATCCCTGTCGTTCTTAAAGCCTATAGTAACGAATTTCACTCTTTTGTCCTTGAGGAAGTTCTTAAAATCCTGGCACTAAACATCGGCATGGCATATGTGGTAGACCAAGCAAACATTATGTACGCAAACCTGGATCACGGCGGGCTTCTTCTCTCTTTGTACTTTAGATCCTTCTCTTGTCCCAGGACTGTGGTGTACTCAACATCTAGCCCAGCGACCCACTCATCCGTTGAACTGTTGAACATGCGTGGGAAGCGAGCAAGCCATGCTTTCACCGTTGCGGATCCACGTGTGTAGATGAGGATGAACTAATCGTCGGTGATTGCTCTAACCTGGTACTCAGCGGCGACCATGGAGATTTGGGAGGCCATGGATTTTGGAGGAGGTTTAGGAGAAGTTGAACTGTTGTACCCCGCAAAAAAAACTCGGAGCGAACTAATGTAAAAGGACGGGACGACTAGGAGCAAACTGTTGCAAGGTAGAAGACGGGGACGAGTAGGGCGTGCGAATGATGTGGGGTTGCTGGCTTGCCTGGTGGATAAACGGCTCCAAGCCCCCAAAGAGTTCTCGAGAACTATGTGGGACCCGCTAGATGTCATGTCTACTAGACCCATATCGTAGGCCTGACGGTATAGCTTCTGCCTGTTCGCACGCCATGCCAGCGCGTAGACGTAACTTCACTTAATTCCGCCAACCGTCGCGCCTCCCATGACCTTCGCCTCCCTCGCGCGGTCGCACCCTTTGAGACTTCGACCGGCTATAAATGAGCAATTTTTTTGCCTACTCCGCATGCATGATACTCCCTCTGGTCCTTTTTACTCCCGTCAACCGTTTGTAAAGTGTTTGACCAAATTTATACTTTTTTTAACACCACCTTATATTAATTAACCAGCCACACCATTACACTCATTCGATACAATATTCACCACACAGGCACTAAAAAAATACACTTTCGTGATGATACGTGTTTGTCACTGTAGGTCGCGTTTTTTGTCATGCATGTACATCCATGACAAATTTACGACAGAATCAAGATAGTCATACCTGTGCTGTCGTAGAAGTGTTCCATGACATTACCAAAATTATCATCACGGAAGTGTCCACTTCCATCATGATAAATCGCGCGTCACAGAAGTGCTTTCGTCAAGGGTGACCGACACGTGGCATCCACCATAATGGAACGCCGTTAAGCTATCGGGTCGGGTTTTGGATCCGATAACCCGTTAACAGCCACGACCAATGGGGATTTTCCACGTGTAAAATCATCATTGGCTGGAGGAAACACGTGTCGGCTCACCGTTGGGACAGATGTCATCCACTCATTGGACAGAAGGCGCCTATGATACGTCGACACGTGGCATGGCCCAACAGAGGCCCATTCCTGTGAAAAGGCCGGCCCGTTTGACTTGGTCAAAAGGTGGTGGGCCGGCCCATGTAAAGCCTGTTAACGGCATGTTTGCATATAGCCCATTTATAGCCCGCTAACCCAAGGCCCATTACGCCCTATCCAAATTAGGCGCAATAGCGTCATCTGGGCCACCCAGTATGATTCCATCCCGTTTTCACTTCTGGCCCATGTATGGCCCATGATGTCTTTCGTCCCATATGAGGCCCTATGTAACTCTTGGCCTATTAACGGCCCGTGGTGAAACTGGCCCATAATGAACAGTGTATTACTTTACACCCATTAACGGCCCGTGGTGAAACTGGCCCGTAATGAACAGTGTATTAGCTTATACCCATTATGGACCCGTTATTCCGTTGG
Organism: Triticum dicoccoides; assembly: GCF_002162155.2. Classification (NCBI taxonomy): domain Eukaryota; kingdom Viridiplantae; phylum Streptophyta; class Magnoliopsida; order Poales; family Poaceae; genus Triticum; species Triticum dicoccoides. The sequence goes on along the minus strand of NC_041381.1, from coordinate 535,957,200 downwards.
ACCGTTTCCAGCCCATGTTATCTTTCGGCCTTGTCAGAGCCCATCTATTCTTGGGCTCATTTGCAGCATTCGTTTACTTACAGACCGTTACTGTCATTTTCTGCTTATGGGCCAAATTCAGCCCGTGGTTACAGTCGACCCGTTTGTGGTCCATTAACACGTTGGGCCGTTTTCATAGCGTCATGAAATACAGCCTATTAACGATGGCCCATTATGGTCGGCCCATGAATGGACAATTCCAACTCTAGCCCGTTTACGGCCATTATGCGGTCTTTTATTGGCCCATGTTTGGCCAATCGATCATATTGCCCGTATAAGGCCCATTGATGATACGACCCATAGAAGGCACATTGTTTCTGCGGCTCGTAGAAGGCCCACTATTTATACGGCCTGTAGAAGGCCCACTGTTTCTATGGCCTGTAGGTCCAGTGTCACTATAGTAAATATTAGCCCATGGTTATTGTGGCCTAGTTTTAAAAAATAGGTTATGCAGCCACTAGCAAACCGCAGAAACATAACTGCACTGACTGCAAGCAAACAAATAAACAAGACAACAAGGAAATAAATAAGCAAGCAACTTACACTAGGCTATCACGGCTATTACACATATTACTTCCACTGGGCACCAAAGTTCGCCACCAGTGCAAATATAGGGAACACAACAGCATATAAACGCCGCAGCAAAACAAGTCCAGAACTGAAACCACTTCAGAAAGGCTCAAGAAACAATTCCTGGGTACCCATAATGCTGACAAGATGCTTAGCAAGCTTATTAGCTTTCTCTTGTTTGGCGCTTAAGTCCTCTAGCGCTTGCTGTTGCACCAGAAAGTATGCATCTGAGTTCTGCAGGGACTTCCTCAGTCCTTTGACTTCCTGTCGGATAGCATCTGATTGATGTCTTTCAATTTGAAGTTGAGACTCAAGAAGCCGAACTGATTCAGGCAACGAGTTCGAAGAGCTGGTGCTAGCAGTGGTAGCCAGTAACTCGAACACTACATCAAGACAAGACTTTGGGGTTGTCTCAGTGTCCTCAATATAGTTTTTTATCAGCTTTCTTGGAGACCAACAGGGATGTCTCACTATCTTGAACCTTATCTGCATTACTTCCTTTACCATTGCATAACAGGGTACTCTTCTCCAATATTTTATCCGCGTTCTAAAAGAGAAACAAACAAACACATCTCAGGTTTACAATGTAGTATATGAAACTCATTTTGGTAAACCAGTTTAGTACTAAGGTGGATAGGATAACAACATGAAACAAACATATATCTATGTAGTATGGTCACTGTATGGTCTATATCATTCTAGTTTATGTTGCCAAATCAAGGTAGATACAGTTCGAATCATATCTATTTAAGACAAAGCAGCATAGACAGAATATAAGTGTGGCAAACTACACAGCAATGACAACACTTGAATGTGCATGGCATGAGAACATAACTGTTTATTCAATTGAAATTGAAATCAACATAGAGCAAGTTACAACAGCAAACAGCCAAACACGTTGAAGAAACGGGTTTAAAACATACCTGTTGCGCCATTGGAGGTTCAATTGCATCCTTCAAATTTGAAATTGGTTGGTATCAGTAAATACAGTGATGCAAGAGCAAAGTAGTATGAACCATAGCTACGGAACCTAACCTGAAAACAATTCTTCTTCTGCTTTAAGCGTTGACTTCAGGTTCGGAGTGGTGGTCCTCGTGATTTGGGCACTGCAGTTGCCTTACTAACTGCTCGTGTTTGGGTGCTCTTTAGTGCAGACGGTGCTGTGTCAACGGGAACTGGGTGTCTATCTGCTGGGGTTGGGGTTAGAAGGGGTGTAGTTGGTTCTCTGTCCAACTGGGTAGGGGTACAATCTGCATGAGTGTGGGTTATGTGTGGTGGGGCTGATTCTTGGGCAAGTACAACTGTGGTTCTATCTGCATCGACAGGTAGCACGATCTTTTCTGAAGACCGTTTTTTTACTCCCACAGATGCTGCCATCACTCCCTCCAATTGAAATGGCTGATAAACAAGAAAAGTAATTGAATGTATAGATATTGTAAGATAGACAGGTGCAATGGATAGTAGGGAAGAAAACAGGGCATGAAATAATTCACATTTATGTTGTCTAAGCAAATAGAATAGCAAGACATAATTTCACATATATGATGGCTAATTAAACAGGATAGCATGACACAATTTCACATGTATGATGGCTAACTAAACAGGATAGAATGACATACTTCAAAATATGATGACTATGTAAACAGGATGACATGATATAACTATACGATGTGTCTGGCATGCCATAAATCACAAACATGTCGTCGATGGAAACATGATGGCATGATATAATTCACGGATAGAATGACATAATTTAAAATATGATGACTATGTAAACAGGATGAGATGATATAACTATATTATGTCTTTAGAAAATGGGTTGGCATGCCATAATTCAGATACATGCTGTCTATGTAAACATCATGGCATGACATAATTCAAATATATGATTTATATACTAAGGAAGTGAGCAGAGGGCAATTGCATATATGATGTGTCAACTAAGGAGATGGCATTCAATATTTTGTATATGATGTAAAAACTAAGCATTGCAATACAACATATGCATTATTACTACTAGGGAAAAGCCTAGCAGTAGCGCGGGTTTTAGGCCTATCAGTAGCGCGGGCAGGAGCGCTACTGATAAGGCGCTACAGCTTAAGCTTAGCAATAGCGTGCCTAGAGCCACGCTACTGCTAAATTGACTTAGTAGTAGCGCTTCTCCAGAAGAGCGCTACTGGTAATTAGTAATAGGGCTTCTCCTTGCACGCGCTACTACTATTATTTAGTATTTTATTTCTTTTTTATTTCATCTTGTATTCATACACCTTTACACAAGTTTTCATACAACAGGAATTTAGAGATTGTTTTTACATCATAATGAGTTATTACATCACGGGGTGAAAGAACCATGGACTAGTTTCAAGTGGATGTCCATCCACTTGAAACTAATCCGCGGTTCTTTCACCCAATGATATAATAATATCATCATCATCATCATCATATCATTAACAACTTATCATCATAATACATCATTGTCATATAACACCTCCTCAAGATCAACTTAGCAAATTGGTCACTAGTCGTAATCACAAGTACTCCTCATTACCAACTCTAACACATTACCAGATAATAAACATATTGTACCTCATAGGACCTACTACATTCGATTAAGACCTACTACATTTTCTAAGGTAAAATAGCAAAAAACAAGATAGCCCCTGAGTCTCCACTATGGAGAATGGAGATTAGCCTGTCTCCAATTCTTGCCTTTCGCTAAATGTTACTTCCAAGAACCTCCTTGCGGATGTCCATACATTTCTTCCATTCTTTGATGAACATGTGTTCACCGGTTTTAGAAATCCGATATGCACAGGTGCGCTCCCTAGATTTACCTGGCAGTATGTTCAGAACTGTAAGGCGACCATTCAGATACATCAGATGAGGCACACAATCGATCGGGAGTTTCTGTTGAAAAACATAGTAATAACTTCGTAGTTAGCAATGATGTACTAGTTTTAGAAGTATGCAAAAGATGCACGGATGCCGTAATAGTAAAAAATCTTACCAGGGTATCTCCACAGAAGTTACCGTGGTTCAACACATGCACTAGTGGCACGTATTCACCATAATTTGGAGGAGTTCGATAATAGTTATTGTAATCATCAAGAAGAGTACAAAATGCGATCAGATGATTTTTCTCCTTATAAGTTAATTCGGATCCATCGGTGTAGTGGGTTTTGTCTACCATCTCCCGCACAGTCTTTGAAGAATCAAAATAAGCTGTCAACGGAAAAAAGTTGTCAACTATTTTGAAATAAACAATATAAATTAGTTAATAACTATGTTTGAGAAACTCACATAGCGGTACAATCGGAAGCGTATCAACAAGGACCAAATGTCCATATTGTCTTACTCGATGTCAGGATCACCAAGATCCATGGTGACTATCATACCCTCATAAAAACCATACATTTTGCAAAGTGCTTCCCAATTTTGGCAACCAAAATGGGTTACGCTTTGAGCACTGCACAAATTTACTTCAAAAGCCATATCATGATGGGTCCTTAGGTGTATTTTCTTTGTTTCAAAATTTTCATGGTCTTCAAAACCCATCCTCTCCAAGACATAGCGTCTTGCATGGCATGGGATAAGCTAGTCGAATTGTAAAAGATGAAAATTACACGTTTAAATAGTTGAAGTCATGCTTAATTACGAAAAAACACTTGTCGTTGTTGCGTACCGTTTCAACATCGAAGGTCTCCTCGAGCTTAATGCTGAAGCGCCGATCTTCATCCAGCTCAACGAACCTGTCGCACATACCTCGATTGTCGTGGCACCAGTTGCACTCCCCCGGGAGACTGTCGTCGTCTGAGTATGACACTTCCTACGTTCATAATTCAAAGATTAAACTTGTACATATTCTAGCACAAGTCATGCCAGAATTCACGGAAAAATCCGGCATGACCTTTGCTAAAAAAGGACATATCGAGCGCCTAAAATTTGCCGGAACGGAAATTAATCAACACTCCGGCAAAACATAGGCCACTCGGAGGTGTAACCAAAACATGAAATAATTGCTTAAACTAAAAAATAACAACAAATATGACCTGTTCAACTAGTTCTATTAATTCAACTAGTTCTTACTAAATATAAACTTACTATAAATAGAAAAAAACTAGTTATTTCTAAAAATAAAGTAGTTTAACTAGTTATTAATTTACTTACTAAACTCGTTCAACTAAAACTTAACTAGTTCTATTAATTCAACTCGTTCTTACTAAATATAAACTTACTATAAATAGAAAGAAACTAGTACATCTACTACTACTAATTAACATCTACTACGACATCTACTACTAATTAACATCTACTACAGCTAATTATACAACTAGTTTACCATCACTACTACTAATTAATATCCACTACTACTAAAAATCATTATCTATGAACCCTA
>NC_041381.1:535941259-535951823 GCF_002162155.2 Triticum dicoccoides | reverse complement strand
GCTCGGGATTGGGAGGCGGCGGTCCTGGGCAGGCTCGAGCGACGGTGGTGAGGTCGAGGGCGGCGGCGGTGAGGTCGAGGGCGGCGACAATGTGGTCGAGAGCGGCGGCGGGCGGCGGTGGTGAGGTTGAGGGCGGGCTCGGGCCGCGGTGGTGAGGGCAGGCTCGGGCTCGGGCGGCGGCGACAGGAGTAGGGGAACAGGTCGGGGGGGTGAAAGGAGGACTTAGCGAAATTTCGAGCTGGGGGGTGGTTAAGTCGAACTACCAGTAGCGCTCATAAGGAAAACGCGCTATAGCTAACTTATCTATAGCGCGTTTTAGTGAAAAACGCTACTTCTAATGGAAGCAGTTATTTCTTTTGTTTATCCCAATATCAGTAACGCTTTGTCCTGGAAAAACGCTCTAAGTCTAAGCAATGTAAAAACATCAAAAATATACATTGGTCATCATTGATCTTTTTGTGTAGAATCTAAATAGTCAACATGAATCCTCACTGTACCTGTATAGGTATATGCGAGGATTCATATTGCAGCCACAAATCATACACATATAGTTCAATGAAGACCAAGTGCTCGAGATAGGTTGAGAAGTAACATATTTAAGGTGGTAAACACCATGTTCGCTTAGCAGTATGGGAGTAACTTAATTAGTTGCGGTGATACTTAGCAGTAGCGAGTTTTGAGGAAAAACGCTGCTACTAAGTACTTTAGCAGTAGCGTGTCCCTTGGAAGGGCGCTACTACTATATCTAGCTTGGAGGCAACACCGTGGCAATTATAGTAGTAGCACTCGTTTCACCTAGAGCGCTACTGCTACTTAGATATTAGTAGCGCCCTTTTCTGAAGCTCACTACTGCTAATTAGCAGTAGTGTTTGTTTTTAAACCATGCTGCCGCTAAGATTATGTGTATAAGGTTTTCCCTAGTAGTGTATATGAGTAATATAACCCTGCCAAGTTTGAGCATACACCTCCGGGGGATAATAGGACTGGTCATCTGCCTCTGAATCCTCCTCTGAAGAGCTATCTGTAACCAGCAAGATATCTGCTTCAGCAAGTAGCATTGTCTGCTCTGAAGACCTTGTTTTCACTCCGGATTTCTCCATCACCAATTCAAATGGCTGATGCACACGAAGAGCAGTTGAATATACAAACATTGTCGACAAAAGCAATGAGAAATACAAAAAAAGGACGGCATGATATAATTCACATACATAATGCCTTGCAACAAGATAACATTGCATCATTCACATATATAATGTCTTGCAACAAGATGGCATTGCATAATTCACATATATGGTAATTAGACACTAAACAGGTGGCATTCACACAAAGCATGTCTAAACTAAGCAAATGACATAGCAATGCGAGATACCATACGCACGATATGAGTAACATAACCCTGCCAAGTTAGGGCATGCACCTCAGGGGGGAAATATGATTGTTCATCTGTCTCTGAATCCTCCTCTGAGGAGCTATCGGTAACCAGCAAGACATGCGCTTCGTCAGATAGCATTGTCTGCTCTGAAGACCTTGTTTCCACTCCAGATTTTTCCATGACCGGGCCAAATGGCTGATGCATAGGAAGAGTAATTGTGTAACACCCACGATGCGGCTATAACTCCCACGTGTCGAAGCACGACTTAGAGGCATAATCCCATGTAATCTTCGCACAATCCCATGTAATGAACAAGAATGGGATAAAGAGTTGGCTTACAATCGCCACTTCACACAATGACCAAATAAATCATACATCATTCAGAGTACACACAAAGTCCAACTACGGACGAAGCCAAAAGAAAAGAAGATAACCCAACTGCTAGATCCCCGATCATCCCAACTAGGCTCCACTACTGATCAACATGAGGCAAAACATGGCAACGACCAAGATCTTCGTTGATCTCCCATCTGAGCTCGGTTGCATCACCTGCACTGGTATCATCGGAACCTGCAACTGTTGTGATAGTATCTGGTGAGTCACGAGGACTCAGCAATCTCAAAACCCGCGAGATCAAGACTATTTAAGCTAATGGGTAGGAAGTGGTAATGAGGTGGAGTTGCAGCAAGCACTAAGAAAATATGGTGGCTAACATACGCAAATAAGAGCGAGAAGAGAGCAAACGGAATGGTCGTGAACTAGCAATGATCAAGAAGTGATCCTGAACTCCTACTTACGTCAAACATAACCCAAAACCGTGTTCACTTCCCGGACTCCGCCGAAAAGAGACCATCACGGATACACACGTGGTTGATGCGTTTTAAATCAGATCTGGTGTCAAGTTATCTACAACCGGACATTAACAAATTCCCATATGCCACATAACCGCGGGCACGGCTCTTGAAAGTTTATACCCTGTAGGTGTGTCCCAACTTAGCACATCATAAGCTCTCACGGTCAACGAAGGATATTCCTTCTCCCAGGAAGACCCGATCAGACTCGGAATCCCGGTTTACAAGACATTTCGAGAACGGTAAAACAAGACCAGTAAAGCCGCCCGATGTGCCGACAAATCCCGATGGGAGCTGCACATATCTCGTTCTCAGGGCACACCGGATGAGACATCCTACGAGTAAAACCAGCCCTCAAGTTTCCCTGAGGTGGCCCCGCAGTCTACTCAGTTCGGACCAACAATCGAAGGAGCACTGGCCCGGGGGGGTTAAAATAAAGATGATCCTTGAGTCTGCAGAACCCAAGAGAAAAAGGCTTAGGTGGGAAATGTTAAAACCAAGGTTGGGTCTTGCTGGAGGAGTTTTATTCAAAGCGAACTATCAAGGGGGTCCCATAAATCACCCAACCGTGTAAGGAACGCAAAATCAAGGAACATAACACCCGTATGACGGAAACTAGGGCGGCAAGAGTGGAACAAAACACCAGGCATAAGGCCGAGTCTTCCACCCTTTACCAAGTATATAGATGCATTAATTAAATAAGAGATATTGTGATATCCCAAAATAATCCTGTCCATCATGGAGCAATCTTCAACTTCACCTGCAACTAACAACGCTATAAGAGGGGCTGAGCCAAAGCGGTAACATAGCCAAACAACGGTTTGCTAGGAAGGGTGAAAAGGTTAGAGGCTGACATGGCAATTTGGGAGGCTTGATGAACAAGTGACAGGTAGCGCAGCATAGCAATAGAACGAAGCAGCTAGCAAGCAAAGATAGAAGTTATATCGAGGGTAATGGTCATCTTGCCTGAGATCCTGCAAGGAAGAAGAACGAGTCCATGAAGGAGACAAACGGACGTAGTCGAATGAATCCTCACAACTCTGGAACAAAACCAAAGCTAACGAGAGAAGCAAACCAGAAAGAAGCAAACAATATGGTAAACACACAAGCATAAACATGTCATGATGCACAACCTAGGATGATGCATGTACGGTTTAATGAGGCATGGCATGGCAATATGCAACAAACAATACTACAAGTTAAGTGGAGCTCAATATGCAACGAGGTGCATATTGACAAAACACCACATGCAAGTATTTAGTTATCTCTCGTTTATGAACAAGACAAGATTAAATGTTGGTTAACATGGCAAGAGGTGAAGCATAAGTAAACTACACATTTTAGGCAATTTAAATGAGGGCGGAACAACAAACAACAATTCCGGCAAATCCCCACATGTCTTTTAGTAGTTTAATGCAAACAACAGTTTTAACCATTTAAATGTTGTTATCATGATGCGGATGACATATACAAGTTTGTGCAATTTTATGGAAATGTTGACATGAAGATGATAAGGAGCATTTGGTCACCATGACGGAATGAAACGGGTGCCACGACAACGAATCCGAAAATGATGTCACAACAACATATCGGTTTCGGTAGCTCACGGAGATACCGATGCAAAAGAAGTGGGCGTGAGCGTGTCATGCAAGGATGGTGGGGTGCTCCCGGATTCCGGGTTCCCACGGGACGGCGACATGGCAAACGAGGAACGTGCAAAGACAATTCGATCATGGTGCAAAACTCGAGCATCTCATACAACACACAAGCATTCGTTCACGGGCGGTCGTCTCGGGGTTATACCTTCGAAGCGTGCATTTTCGGAGCGGTTCGGGTTCGGTACGAAGTAGGGGAAGTAGTCGTTCTCGCAGCGGTAGTGGAAGTAGTTGTACACGTTCGTTTCGAAGAAGTACTTGACGAATCCAACATCTTCGGGGCGACGATAGTGGAAGTAGTGGAAGTAGTGGTACACGGTGGCGGCGGTAGTTTTTCAGGGTCTTGGCGGGTCGTCGTGTAGCCGTACATGTTCATCGTCGTACATGGTATCTTGTGAAACTTCACGGTTCAATGTGTAGTCGTACACGCGGTCTTTGGCGAAGATGGTCGTACATGCATGTAGATGAACTTGACGGGTCATCAACCTCCTGCTACTGGGCGTCATCTCGGCCTTGACAGAGATGGAACGGAACGTGACGGTTGTGGTACGCGGCGAAAATCTCGAAGATGGCCTTGGCGTTCCTGGTTGGGTGGTTGTGGAGTCGGGATCAAGGACCTTCTGGTGGAGCAGGGAACTTGGCGCGGCCGTGGCTTCACCTTGAAGAGGAGGTCGAGGCAGTCGGCCACCAGCGAGACGAAGGCGAGCTTGATGACGAGGCAGCCATGGTCGCTGGCGCACGAGGAAGAGAAGAGGGAGGCGAGCGGGAGGTGGCTGTCGGAGGAGAGCATCTCACGTGCGGGAAGGAGGTGACAGAGGCAGGGCTTGCCGGCAGCGTTGCAGCACGAGGACGACGACGCGGTTGCTGATGGAAAGGGGGCGCGACGGCAGCGAGGAGGCCGACGGGGCTCCAGCCTGATTCTCTTCTCCGGCGAGGGCGGAGCGCGGGAAGAGCAGCGGCAGCAGGGCACGGCAGGGCGCGGGGACGGCTCGGGCACGATGGTCGCGGGGGCACTCGATGCAGGAGGCGGTTGCAGCAGATGGCATCGGGGGAGGGTGCAGTTGCTGCTGCTGTCGACCCTGACAAAGGCGATATCTAGTGGTGGAGCTGATGGGAGGCGGCCGAGGAGCCTGGCAGGAGAGGAGGAGGGCGCGACGGGGATGGCTGCGGGGGATGGCGCTGGGTTCAGGCGATGCGAGGGAGATGGGAATCGAGCAATGGGGTTGCGGCGCTGTGAGGGAACGAGGGAGCGATCGAGAGGAGAGGGTCGGGGCTAGGGTTTACAGCGGGGCACGGTTGGGCCATGATGCAAATGGGCCGGCCTGGTTGCTGGGCTGCAAGGCTGCTGGGCTTCTTCTCTCCCTCTCTACTCTTTTCATTAACAGAGAACTGGAAGAAAGGAAAGGAGAGAAGAGAAGGTGAGAGGAAGAATTTGGGCATGCGGTTAATTTTCCCGGACTCGCAAAATGCGCTTGGTCCAAGAAAAATGGCATGGACATGATTGCAGGAATTAAATTCAAACTCATTTGAAATTCAAATGGGTTTGAACTAGGACTAGGTTTTTGAAGTGTCCAAAAAATGTTAGGATTTTTGGTGGAGCTCCGGAATATGATGAAAGAACATATGGCAAGGTTGGAGACCAAGAATTAAGATAACAAAGGCATTGGGATAATTTGCAAGTGTGTTATGGTGATTTCCAAATTAAAGAAATATTTAATATAGCTCCCTAATATTGGGACGATATGTTATAAAGAGAAGTCACTCTTCCCTCGATTTAAATAGATCAACCATCTATGCAATTTGTATAGTTGAGGTTTTGAAAAATTAATGAAATGATGGGATGATGACATGATGCAATGCAAGAGATGGCATGATGAATGCACAAAAAAAACAAATCACACGATAAAACTCGAGATAACTGGAAGTCTTCTGGAGCGTTGGTCTCGGGGCGTTACAACACTCCACCACTACAAGAGGATCTCGTCCCGAGATCTAGGATGGCACCAGAGAGAAACGGAAGAGGAAGAGAACAGGTAAAACTAAGTTGCTTCTTTGACGAACGAGTGAAACCAAAGAACCTTGAGAGGTTGAAAAGTTGAAAGAAAGAACACAACGGAGTTGAACACAATTGAGAGCAGTGTTGTAGAAAATAGAAACAAGGAACACCATGTGAACCTTGGAGGTTGCAAAGCTATGAATGACGAGTACAATGGACAAGAAGGAATTGGAACCACTCTGGTTGAAACGAGATAAACAAGGAACAAGGAAGAACATATTCGGACAACACTCCGGTTGAAAAGAGATGCAAGACTTGATAAGATGAAAAGAACTTAGCAGAGAACATAACACTCCGGTTAAATGGATAAGCAAGAAAATAACATGAACTTGACAAAATGACGTGATGGGTGAAGAGCACAGCATCACAATGCCTCCGGAAGAAATGAAAAAATGGAATGGAATGAACGGAGGAAAACTTGATCTTGAAAGAGCATGCCAACAGGAATTGCTAGAACGGAGTTGTTGGATTATCAACAACGAAAGGATAAGCTTGTTGTGGGCTTATGGAAAACTTCTCGAAATTGAGGCGAAAAACGGCCACTAAAGGAAGCCATTGATTTGAGTGAGAGCACCAAGGCGATGAAAAACTTCTTTCACCAAGAGGATAGGAGAAAACTTGGATCATTGATAAGCACCACAATAGCAACATTCCTTAGGGAAGGCTTTTAGGTGAAATATGATACAAGATAACTCCAACAAAGAGATTGATGGATTTAAAATACCTCATTCTTGACAACATGTGAATCACGAAACAAGAATGGAAATTGTAAAGAATGAAATAACACCACCTCAAAAGATAAGGTAGAAAGAACTGCACTTCAAAATGCAAGAAGAAGAATACTTGAACTCCACAAAACAAAACATGTGTTGAGCACCATGTTTATTTTAGAGTGTAGCTTGGCGGGTCATAACTTTGAGAGAAATCTTGAAGAACAATTGAAGAATGAAAAGAATCCTTGATGAACCACCATGTAGAGCCTCCATGAAGAACTTCGGTAATAAAAGGATGATAGAAAGAAAGGGAAGTTGAAAACACAAGGTGAAGCCTTGCGATGATTTAGAAGGAGATTCGCGACGATATAACCGAGAGAACTTGGAACTCCAGAAAGAAAAGATGAACAACAACAAGCCAAGAATTTATTCCTCCTGAACAAACTCCGACGGAAAGGATTAATCACTTGGATGAAACAAGAATAAGAATTATGTTATGCGTATCCTTCACCATTTTAAATTGATGACAAGCAACGGATTTGGCATACTACTTATTCTCGTAGAAAGAATTAAGAGAGATATAGCGCAAACTTGAGAAGGTATAGATGGAACCACTGGTGGGATTTGGAAACAATGAATGAATTGATATGATAACGAAGGAAGTGAAATCTTGAACGAACCACCGTAAGAATTGAAAATGAACGTAGCAAAGGCACAATTCACCGGGAAGAATTGGAAAATGAATGAAGGTACTTGAGGGGATTTGGATACATGAGAACAAAGAGATCATGAACTGACTAGAGTAAACTTGAATGATGCACCGGTAAGATTTGGAGAACTGAAAGCTGGAATGAATAATTCTGAGAAGATGGGCTCCGGAGAATAAAACTGAAGAGACTCCTGAATTGCTCCGGATGGGTATGGAAGGAATTATCACAACCAAAAACAATTATGAGAGGAAGGCATCAAGCTAGCACCATGAATCTTGAAGAGAATGGAGCAAGATTTAAGAGAAATCCTTCTTCGGTCTTCAAAATCCGAGAATGACGACGAGAAACACCACCATGAATTGTTGAGCCACTCTGGAAGGACTAAAAGAAAAAAAGGTTGAGCCATAGACGAAAAGAATTTGAAAACGACCTTGGAGAAGGCATGTGACTGATGAAAATTCATTCTTACGTCAAACTTGGAAATGAATTTGAGAATCGCTCCTGATAATTACAAGAGTCAGGTAAGATCCTAGGAAAAGACCTGTGGGTTAGGGCCCACTCAAAAGAAAACACCGTTGAACAATTTTGAAGAGAGATTGCACCGATTCAATGAAATGACTTGAATGAGATAATAATCTCAAAATAGCTTGAATGGATTGATAATGGAGACAAAAATCTTCTGAGATATCTTCGGCACTTCAGATATGAAGAGAGAGAGGTGAACGATTATGAGATGCACCGGCATCGGATAGCATTTGAACGAGGAAAAGGATATGATCAACAGCGAAAGCTTGAATTAATCCACTGGAGAAGAAAAAGAGACGAAGAATGATAAACTTGAAGCTCGTGAGCATCTTCACGAGGGATCACCGGATCAGAATATTGATTGAAAAGGGTGAAGAGACTTCCCATCAATAAAAGGATACTTGATTAAGAAATCTGAGTCCTTGAAGAAAAAGGGGTGGGAGGGAGGGGAAACAAAGACAACTTGGGACGGATGAAACAAACACCGTTGAGGAAACTTAGAATTGATCTTGCGGATGTTGAAACGATCGGATCCACTTGAAGAGAAGCACACCGGTTGGAAAAGAATTAACAAGATGACCTCGATGATCAAGAAGGATTAATATTCACATAGCAATATGAGAACACCGTTTTGGAAAGGTATGGATTCAATATTTGACTTCGAAGCAACTCGAATACCACAAATAAAACAAAACAAATGATTTGGCTTGCAGAATAAGCCGGAACAAACATATGATAGAGATTCCGTCCGAAGTTTTCGTGGTGGGGCCCACACGGGCTCGAACGTACAGCACCATCATGTACAAGGCAGTGCACATGACATACGAAGCATCCCCGAACCAGCATAGCCAAGGGTTCTTTAAGACACAACGAGACCACTGTAAAAACGATCGTGGAAAGGCAGACCACTAGACGTCGAACCCCAATCTCATATCATGCATCTGTCGGAAACAAAAAAAACTAGAGCTACTTGAATTCCCACCTATAAAACTCCCGAAACTTTCTGGTTATGCAATATGGTGTTGGGGATACAGGGGAAGCAATATATCTCACCCAAACTAACAATCCCTACATCCAGCTGTATCCATCCGTCAACACATAACCAAGAAACCTTCGGAAATCGTGTACCTCAACCTTCGAAAAGCATCCGTTATACAAGCTATGGCAATACTCCCGAACTCCCGCCCCAGTACTGGGTGGCGTCGAGGTTATCTCACCAACAACTGCATAAAAGATATTTTCGATGTCGGCAATACTCAGGTATTCCAGAACTGCAACGATAAAATTGTGACGACAACACCTCAGAGCTCAACTCCCCGGGGCACTGCCACATAAAAGACAGGAGGCACCAAGAACAATGTTCTCGTCACAAAACCATCGGAACGATTCCAAGATACCCGTGTGATCCTAAATTTTTTTTAGTGAAATTTGAGGAGAGGAAAGTCAAAACATCTACGTCAGGAGACCTCACCAGAGCAACGAAGGGACTGAGGAGTAAAAACAATCCTACTCTCCGATATATATAATCCTAAGACTCAAAACATTTTTGTTCTAGACTCAACAACGCCAGCGATGCGATCAAGCAGGGGGCTCCTAAGTCGGGGATGGCTCTGATTACCAACTTGTAACACCCACGATGCGGCTATAACTCCCACGTGTCGAAGCACGACTTAGAGGCATAACCGCATTGTGGTTTTGTTGCAAGAAGGGTCATGTTCGCACAATCCCATGTAATGAACAAGAATGGGATAAAGAGTTGGCTTACAATCGCCACTTCACACAATGAGAAAATAAATCATACATCATTCAGAGTACACACAAAGTCCGACTACGGACGAAGCCAAAAGAAAAGAAGATAACCCAACTGCTAGATCCCCGATCGTCCCAACTGGGCTCCACTAATGATCAACATGAGACGAAACATGGCAACGACCAAGATCTTCATTGAGCTCCCATCTGAGCTCGGTTGCATCACCTGCACTGGTATCATCGGAACCTGCAACTGTTGTGATAGTATCTGGTGAGTCACGAGGACTCAGCAATCTCAAAACCCGCGAGATCAAGACTATTTAAGCTAATGGGTAGGAAGTGGTAATGAGGTGGAGTTGCAGCAAGCACTAAGCAAATATGGTGGCTAACATACGCAAATAAGAGCGAGAAGAGAGCAAATGGAACGGTCGTGAACTAGCAATGATCAAGAAGTGATCCTGAACTCCTACTTACGTCAAACATTACCCAAAACCGTGTTCACTTCCCGGACTCCGCCAAAAAGAGACCATCAGGGCTACACACGCAGTTGATGCATTTTAAATCAGATCTGGTGTCAAGTTATCTACAACCAGACATTAACAAATTCCCATCTGCCACATAACCGCGGGCACGGCTCTCGAAAGTTTATACCCTGCAGGGGTGTCCCAACTTAGCCCATCATAAGCTCTCACGGTCAACGAAGGATATTCCTTCTCCCAGGAAGACCCGATCAGACTCGGAATCCCGGTTTACAAGACATTTCGGCAACGGTAAAACAAGACCAGCAAAGCCGCCCGATGTGCCGACAAATCCCGATAGGAGCTGCACATATCTCGTTCTGAGGGCACACCGAATGAGACATCCTATAAGTAAAACCAGCCCTCAAATTTCCCCGAGGTGGCCCCGCAGTCTACTCAGTTTGGACCAACACTC
>NC_041381.1:535933322-535941099 GCF_002162155.2 Triticum dicoccoides | reverse complement strand
GGCTTAGGTGGGAAATGTTAAAACCAAGGTTGGGCCTTGCTAGAGGAGTTTTATTCAAAGCGAACTGTCAAGGGGGTCCCATAAATCACCCAACCGTGTAAGGAACGCAAAATCAAGGAACATAACACCGGTATGACGGAAACTAGGGCGGCAAGAGTGGAACAAAACACCAGGCATAAGGCTGAGTCTTCCACCCTTTACCAAGTATATAGATGCATTAATTAAATAAGAGATATTGTGATATCCCAAAATAATCCTGTCCATCATGGAGCAATCTTCAACTTCACCTGCATCTAACAATGCTATAAGAGGGGCTGATCCAAAGTGGTAACATAGCCAAACAACTGTTTGCTAGGAAGGGTGAAAAGGTTAGAGGCTGACATGGCAATTTGGGAGGCTTGATGAACAAGTGACAGGTAGCGCATCATAGCAATAGAACGAAGCAACTAGCAAGCAAAGATAGAAGTGATCTCGAGGGTAATGGTCATCTTGCCTGAGATCCCGCAAGGAAGAAGAACGAGTCCATGAAGGAGACAAACGGACGTAGTCGAATGAATCCTCACAAGTCTGGAACAAAACCGAAGCTAACGAGAGAAGCAAACTGGAAAGAAGCAAACAATATGGTAAACACACAAGCATAAACATGTCATGATGCACAACCAAGGATGATGCATGTCCGGTTTAATGAGGCATGGCATGGCAATATGCAACAAACAATACTACAAGTTAAGTGGAGCTCAATATGCAATGAGGTGCATATTGACAAAACACCACATGCAAGTATTTAGTTCTCTCTCGTTTATGAACAAGACAAGATTAAATGTTGGTTAACATGGCAAGAGGTGAAGCATAAGTAAACTACACATTTTAGGCAATTTAAATGAGACCGGAACAACGAACAACAATTCCAGTAAATCCCCACATGTCTTTTAGTAGTTTAATGCAAACAACAGTTTTAACCATTTAAATGTTGTTATCGTGATGCGGATGACATATACAAGTTTATGCAATTTTATAAAAATGTTGACATGAAGATGATAAGGAGCATTTGGTCACCATGTCGGAATGAAACGGGTGCCACGGCAACGAATCCGAAAATGATGTCACAACAACATATCGGTTCCGGTAGCTCACGGAGATACTGGTGCAAAAGAAGTGGGCATGAGCGTGTCATGCAAGGATGGTGGGGTGCTCCCGGATTCCGGGTTCCCACGGGGCGGCGGCATGGCAAACGAGGAACGTGCAAAGACAATTCGATCATGGTGCAAAACTCGAGCATCTCATACAACACACAAGCATTCGTTCACGGGCGGTCGTCTCGGGGTTATACCTTCGAAGCGTGCATTTTCGGAGCGGTTCGGGTTCGGTACGAAGTAAGGGAAGTAGTCGTTCTCGCAGCGGTAGTGGAAGTAGTTGTACACGTTCGTTTCGAAGAGGTACTTGACGAATCCAACATCTTCGGGGCGACGGTAGTGGAAGTAGTGGAAGTAGTGGTACACGGCGGCGGCGGTAGTTGTTCAGGGTTGTCACACCGTGCATTTTGTAACATTTCATTTTCATTATTAAAGCATGAAAATTTGGACCAACAAAAACTTTTTGCATTTTTTTTGGCTTTTATTTGGAGTTGGTTTTCTCTCTGTGTTTCTTTCGAGTGCTTCTTGAAGTCAACTACTCTGCCCTCTATATTCCACCTCCTTACCCCAAGCTCCTGACCAATGACCATGCCATGTGAATAGTGCTATATGGAGTTTTCTTACAAAAATAATTTGGCCAGAAAGTATTTTCTAAAATTAGTTTTCCAAAAACCCCTGAATTGAGGTTTGCACTACAAGTACTTGATTAAGGGCAGTAAAAATCTTTCCAAAAATATATTAGACTCCTATTAGATATAGGATGCCCAGGAACCACAAAAATATAATTTTAAAAGTTACTGTTCTATTTTATTTAAAGGCTTTTTCTTAAGGCCAGAAATGGTCTTTAATAGGAAAAAATTACTTTACTGTTTCAAAAATATTTGGCAAAATTTAGGGAAACTCATAGGACATATATTGTCCATATATAAGAGTTTCAACACCTGGTCATGCTCAAAATATTGGTCAAATCCCTCTAAAACCCTTTCTGGATATTTCAAGCTTTTGAAATATTTACAAAGGAAATATTCTCCAGAAATTCCAGGAAAATTCCATCATGTCACATATGACATATTAGATGATCTTGCCAAGTCTCATGACTTGGAGAACAAGATAACACCATCAAAACCCCTCAAAACTATCTCTGTCCATTCTGAAGTTTGATCAACTTTACAATGCCAAGTATGTCCAAATGTGCTCAAACTTGGTGGACATGCTTCATTGGTCTAATGATGCATCTGGACCAAATGGCACAGGTTGGAGAATAGGAAGTCTTGGTCAAAGTGCCTCAAAACCCTCTCTGACCAGAATCAAGTTTGAACTACTTTGCACTACCAACTTTTTCTCCAGGACCCCAACTTTGGTGAGCCTGATCATGCGACGAAATAAGGCTACCACACCAAGTGGCACATCAAGGAGAAATGATTTACTCCACTGGATCTACACAAATCCATTTCTGCCCATTTCTAGGGTTTGCAAAAGTTGCATTGGCAACTTTGTCCAAATAAGCTCAAAATGGGTGGAAGGCCCTAAATATATGTGACATTTCACCCCTTGGAGTATCTTGGCCAGTGGGAGTCATTAGCTTACCCAAAACTCCATCAAACACCTTCTGGCAAAATACTAAAAAGCCTATTTTTGCCACTTTCACTAATCTCCTTGAGTTCATCTTTTTGCCACAACCCCTCCTCACTCCCCTCTGTCACTTAGACACTTTTCTACCCGAGGAAGCAATGTGGAGGAAGGAGGGAATCACGTTTGTCCTCTCTGGACAACAGCTTCCCTTCTCTCTCCCAGCCTCTCTCTCTCCCCTCTGCACCCCAGAGCATCCCAGGCTCTTTTCAGGTTTTGCCCCCTTCCACTGTAGCCTCCAGACAGAAAAGGACGCGCGCGCGACGCGGAAAACCCGCGGATGCCGGCCAAAGTCGCGCTCTGGAGCGCCTGCCAGAGCGCCGACCGTTGACACCGCGCCTCCCGACCGCCTCGTGCCTTCCCATCGCGCCAGTTGATGTGTCTTGACGTCTGCGACACGCCGCCGTGCCGTCCCCATTGTCTCTCCCTCTCTCTCCCCTCCTGCAGCGCGTGCCCGACGCCGTCCGGCTCGGCCAATGGCCGGCCTCACACGCGCGGGCGCCAGAACACTCCCCCACTCTCTCTCCTCCTCCCTGGCGCCCTACTCCATCCCCACGAGTGCCGTGGACAGCTCCAACCTCTCTCCAACGGCTTCCAGAGCCGATCCCGCGGGCGCCCGTAGGCCACGCCCACGGTGAACCGCGGCCAGCCTATATAAGGCGCTCCCGAGCCCTCCTCTTCCTCCCTGTCGCCCCTCCACACACCCAATCCACCCCCGGAACCACCCACTTCTCTCCAGAGCCGCCCGAGCTCGAGATCGAGCTCGAGCTCCGCCGCCTCGGGTCGCCGTCGATCTGCGGGTACAGGCCTCCTCCGCTCCTTTTCTCTCTCGAACTGGACTCCCCTCGCCTCACTGATGCTTTCCCCTCTCTTTCCCCCTCGTTTTGCAGCCGGAAACGGCCGGAACCACCGGCGCCCGAAGCACCTCCGCCGCGGGACCTCGTCGCCGGCGAACAGGCCACCCCGGCGACCGTCTCCACCACCACCAGAACCGCGACTCGCTCCTGAGTCCAACGGTAGCCTCCGCGCCCCTTCCCGTGCCCTGTATCGCCGCCGGCGAGCTCGCCGTCGCCTCTGGCCGGAGGTAGACGACGGCCGCCGTGGGGCCGGCCCGTCAGCCACACGCCCTGACGGGTGGGATCCACCTGTCAGGTTTAAAACGTGCGCGCACGCGCGCACCGATCCGCCGTCGGCTGAAGGCGTATTCAGCCTTTACGCCTTCGATGTGGCGGCCGCGTGGGCTGGGTTTCCCCCCCTGGGCCTGCTGCTGCTGTGGCCTCTCTGGCCCAGTGGCACAGCGCCGTTTCTCTTTTTCCTTTTCTGTATTATTTCCAAAAATTCCACAGGACAGAATATTAATCCAAATGCATTGATTCCAATTTCTAAATTCCTAGAATATTGCAACCTATTTAATGGTGCAACTTTCATTCAAATCCAACCACCTTTTATTCTCTGTAAATATTTAAATGTGGTTTTTAGCATTTAAATAGGCCTTTGAAAATCCATAACTCCTATTTTGCTGCTCCAAAACCAAAACCAAAAGTTGTCCCCTTCCTAGCTTTCCTCTTAGTATTTTACAAAAATAAGTTGACATTTTTGTGAGCACTTTGACTTTTCTGTTTTTATTATTGTCTTATTTTTCCCGTTGTTTTCTTGCGACATTAGATCCCGTGTTTGACGAGGTAGCTGAGGAAGAAGGAGGAGCAGAGCCTGAAGACTTTGAAGATCAAGCCAACCAAGGCAAGCAGCCCTTTGACCATGACTATGATACCCCTTTTATATGCATGTCATTTTTAGCTCTTTATTATCGATGCATCGGAATCATGATGAGATGGTGAACCACGTGGGTTGGTTACCACGATTACTTCCTCGTTGATACTTGCAGTGTGCCTGGCCCTACCTTCTTATGAGGGTTATGCCGGTGGGAGTAGATAGGATGCAAATGTAGATGCTACGCAAATGGGGTGGGTTAGTGCATGGTGAAGGAGGCAATGTGATTTCAAAAGTCTTTTCGAAAACCCCGTCGGGTGCCACCTATGCCCGAGGGAGATGATGAGATGGGTGACCACTTGATGACGAAGTGGTGTGCCAAGGAAGGTGTGTGTTGTTTTCAAAACGGATTGGTCGGAGTTGCGACCGTTATTCCAACCTTACATGCGCGACCACTCTACCCTTATATGGGAAAGGGCATTATTGAGTACCTAGACCGATACTAGCTTGGAGCCCGCATTACTAGTGACGGGGGAGAGTTGGTGCTCTCTCTTGGGACGGGGTCGTGCCAGGTAGGGCGGCCATGACTGTTTTCACAGGGCACCGGACACACCGTTGGTACCCCGTGCTTGTGGTATGTGATGAAAATGGGAGCGAGGCTCCACAACTTTATGATGTGAAATGCTCGGCACGGGGGTTACTACCAATCGAGTGGACTCCATGTTAGTGTCGTCTAGGGAAAGGTAGTGATCGGGTGCTTACCCCGGGTACTTGAGGTACCGCGGGTCGTGGATGACACGGAAGTTCCCCGGATCTAGTGGGTAAAGTGTGCAACCTCTGCAGAGTGTAAAACTATTCGAATAGCCGTGTCCACGGTCAAGGACAGTTGGGTAACCGCTCTTGGGCTACGTCCACTTGTTTTCAAACCCGGTGTGTGTGAGATGATGGTGTTGTCTTGGATCAAGTCAGAGGACTTGACACGATTGAGATGGGTTGGTGCCCTCTCTGTTTATGATAAATGGGTTGGTGCCCCTTTCTATTTATGTTGATATCTGTGACCAGATCTTATGGTTACTTGAATTCTCTTGATGCATGCTTTATAGGATGTTGAACATGTCCTGCACTCAAAACTAGCTTTATGCAAAACTTTACCTATGTCATGCATTACTGTACCTTGAACCAAATCATGGGTTGCTTGCGAGTACATTCAAAGTACTCATTGGCTTGCCACTGGTTATTTAATTGACCAGGCATGGGAGAACCGGAGTTCGAAGAAGAGTTCTTTGGAGACGATCATGCGAACTAGGACGTTCCCAGTCAGATTGCCTGTAGGGTTAAGGCAGATGGCATGGGTTCTACTTATTGACGACGATTTCCGCTGCTATATTTCATTTGATGTTCAGCCCTTAAGGCTTTATCGATGTAAGACTTGACCATGTTGGTCACTATTTGTGTAAGACGGTATGTATGGATGTAAGACTCTTGTTATTCAGCTTCTGTGTGTTCAGTGAGCATTGATCTCTGGGATCACTGTACACGTGCATTCGGTGATCACGACTTGCGAGTCGGGGTCCCCACAGAGCTGGTATCAGAGCCATCTTGACTGTAGGAAGCCTTAGTTAGCATGGACGTTAGTTAGAGCGAGACTATCCACCAGGTTACCCATATACCTATGTTTATGTTAGTATCCCAAACATAGGTCACATTCCTTTATTGACCCTTTCCCTTCCACTTTTTGTAGATGGCCGCCGTACCCAAGGACTTCCTGACCACTGGGTTTCCTGTGCTTCTTGAGGATAGCCTCAGGAAGTGCCAGTTCACTCGAGTCCCCACCTTCTCCTACCACGAGCACTGGGTCGACAGCACCAAGAGGGAGTATCACGTGGAGGTAGTCGTGAGGGCGAATGACGCCCCGACGAGCTGGTTCTTTGAGGGACCCCAGATGGCGACACTGCTTCTCGCCGTGGAGACTGCTGCCCTCAAGGCGCTGACTCGCCTCCGGGATCTCCTGCCAGAGATGGCGAGAGAGCCAGCCACTCGTTACCTGCCTTATCGTAAGGAAGGTGATGACGAGAGCAGCGCACCAGCACCACCCTTGGACGAGGGACTTTCTCTCCGCTTCCAGACCTACTTCAGCTTGTGTGCCGACAGTCTGGCACAACACCTGGCCTCGGAGTCGACGGAGCTTCGGAAGGAACTCCGCGAGACCAAGGAGCTCCTCCGCATAGTTCAGATGAAGGCAGACAGGATCAAGAAGGATGGAGCGCCCCCTGGACAGCCCGCAGTAGCGTATCGAGGCGGACGACCCCCACAGGTCGCACATGCCGAGGGACCACCTCAGCCACGCCGTATGACAGCAAAGGAGTACCGCAACCTCTTCAAGACGCCACCAGCAAAGCAGCGCCGTGTTCTGCTCCTTCACTCCCCCGCTTCCTCGAGCGATGAGGAGACCAAGACAGATGAAGATGAGGAGGAAGATCCAGAGGAGCCAGAATACCCGACCGAGCATTCCACCACTTAGACTCCGTTCAGGACTAGGATAGGCTAGCTCGTAGCCTATGGTAGGATAGGTCGTGTACCCCTTTTGCGAAGTCGAGTCCTTGTAATGGTTCTTGTGAAACCATGTTATGTTGCGTTTGCGTTCAGCTTGCTTTCATGAAGTCGTACTTTCCCTTCGGGAACTTGTAAACGACTACATTCCTCATTTGGTTTTAATGCATGAGTTTGGCCCTTCTGGCCTTTGTTTAACTTAAATTGTGTCACACCACCCCCTTACTAGGCATTCCATCTATACTGCTTTCCCTCATTGTTGTTCCCAATCATGAGACCTTGACCGCTCCAACAAGATGCCTGTTGTAACACGTACTGGTACCTCTACCCACCCGCAAGAAGCCGGAGGTTCTGCTGAGGCCGGAGCCAGCCAGGACCAAGCCCAAGGACAGACTCCACCACCACCACCTCCTCCAAGCATGGATATGGCTCAGCTTCTCCAAGCCTTTCGAGAGGAGCGCCAAGCCAACACTGCAGCCCTCCAGATGATTGCTCAGGCTGTCAACCGCCAGCCGGCGGGGCACGGCCATGGACGTTCCACACTGGTGGAATTCAAGAAGCATGCACCACCCACTTTCATCGAGACTGCTGAACCCCTGGATGCAGACGACTGGGTCCGCACCATTGAGGATCTGCTGGCACTAGTCGGATGCACTGAGGACCGTGATAAAGTGGCGTATGCTGCCCACTGTCTCGGGGGGACTGCCAGAGCTTGGTGGGATGGATTCAAGGCTATGCATGTTGAGCAAGACATC
>NC_041381.1:535895731-535933312 GCF_002162155.2 Triticum dicoccoides | reverse complement strand
AGGACTTCCTGACCACTGGGTTTCCTGTGCTTCTTGAGGATAGCCTCAGGAAGTGCCAGTTCACTCGAGTCCCCACCTTCTCCTACCACGAGCACTGGGTCGACAGCACCAAGAGGGAGTATCACGTGGAGGTAGTCGTGAGGGCGAATGACGCCCCGACGAGCTGGTTCTTTGAGGGACCCCAGATGGCGACACTGCTTCTCGCCGTGGAGACTGCTGCCCTCAAGGCGCTGACTCGCCTCCGGGATCTCCTGCCAGAGATGGCGAGAGAGCCAGCCACTCGTTACCTGCCTTATCGTAAGGAAGGTGATGACGAGAGCAGCGCACCAGCACCACCCTTGGACGAGGGACTTTCTCTCCGCTTCCAGACCTACTTCAGCTTGTGTGCCGACAGTCTGGCACAACACCTGGCCTCGGAGTCGACGGAGCTTCGGAAGGAACTCCGCGAGACCAACGAGCTCCTCCGCATAGTTCAGATGAAGGCAGACAGGATCAAGAAGGATGGAGCGCCCCCTGGACAGCCCGCAGTAGCATATCGAGGCGGACGACCCCCACAGGTCGCACATGCCGAGGGACCACCTCAGCCACGCCATATGACGGCAAAGGAGTACCGCAACCTCTTCAAGACGCCACCAGCAAAGCAGCGCCGTGTTCTGCTCCTTCACTCCCCCGCTTCCTCGAGCGATGAGGAGACCAAGACAGATGAAGATGAGGAGGAAGATCCAGAGGAGCCAGAATACCCGACCGAGCATTCCACCACTTAGACTCCGTTCAGGACTAGGATAGGCTAGCTCGTAGCCTATGGTAGGATAGGTCGTGTACCCCTTTTGCGAAGTCGAGTCCTTGTAATGGTTCTTGTGAAACCATGTTATGTTGCGTTTGCGTTCAGCTTGCTTTCATGAAGTCGTACTTTCCCTTCGGGAACTTGTAAACGACTACATTCCTCATTTGGTTTTAATGCATGAGTTTGGCCCTTCTGGCCTTTGTTTAACTTAAATTGTGTCACACCACCCCCTTACTAGGCATTCCATCTATACTGCTTTCCCTCATTGTTGTTCCCAATCATGAGACCTTGACCGCTCCAACAGGATGCCTGTTGTAACACGTACTGGTACCTCTACCCAGCCGCAAGAAGCCGGAGGTTCTGCTGAGGCCGGAGCCAGCCAGGACCAAGCCCAAGGACAGACTCCACCACCACCACCTCCTCCAAGCATGGATATGGCTCAGCTTCTCCAAGCCTTTCGAGAGGAGCGCCAAGCCAACACTACAGCCCTCCAGATGATTGCTCAGGCTGTCAACCGCCAGCCGGCGGGGCACGGCCATGGACGTTCCACACTGGTGGAATTCAAGAAGCATGCACCACCCACTTTCATCGAGACTGCTGAACCCCTGGATGCAGACGACTGGGTCCGCACCATTGAGGATCTGCTGGCACTAGTCGGATGCACTGAGGACCGTGATAAAGTGGCGTATGCTGCCCACTGTCTCGGGGGGACTGCCAGAGCTTGGTGGGATGGATTCAAGGCTATGCATGTTGAGCAAGACATCACTTGGGACACCTTCAAGACGGAATTCCGCAAGGCCCACATCCCTTCTAGAATCATGGCCATCAAGAAGCGTGAGTTCCGAGCCCTGAAGCAAGGTAGTAGCACTGTCAAGGAGTACATGCAGAAGTTCAGTGTTCTCTCAAGGTATGCCCCTGAGGATGTCAGCACTGATGCTGCCAAAAGGGAGCGCTTCATGGAAGGCCTTAACCAGACTCTGCAGTACTCGCTTGTTGTGTGTGACTGCCCAACCTTTCCTGATCTGGTGAACAAGGCACTCATGCTTGAGGACAAGCGACGTGCCTTGGATGACACTCGTAAGCGCAAGATGATCAGCAAGGGTAGCTCCAGCAACCAGAAGCCTCGCCCGTGGCAGCCAGCCCCGGTCAAGCCAACCTATCAGCAGCCAAGAGCTCCTGCACCTCGCACCAACTATCCACCTCAGCAGTATGCCAACCCCAGGCCAGCTTACAACAACCCCAATAACAATGCTGGCAAGGGCGTCGTCCCCAATCAAGTCACTTGTTTCGGATGTGGACAGCCAGGGCATTACTCCAAGAATTGCCCCAACAAGAAACCTGATGCCCCGCGCCCCAATGCGCAGAACCCGGGACAAGGCCGTGGAATGCCACCAAGGAACCAAGCTCCCCGCAACTTGCCCAACAATGGCAGGGGTCGTGTGAATCATGTCACCGCGGAAGAAGCCCAGGAAGACCCAGACGTCGTGCTGGGTACGTTCCTTGTCAATTCAGCACCCGCAACTGTTTTGTTTGATTCTGGAGCCACGCATTCTTTTGTCACCCAAAGTTTTGCATTAAAAAGTGGCATGACCCCTACACCCCTGAATAACCCTATGGTGGTACAAACCCCTGGAGCAGAGATGAGAGCCAAGATAGGATGTAAAGGAGTCGGGATTACCATTAACGGGGTAGACTTCCTAGCAGACCTTATCATCCTAAAATCACAAGGCTTGGATGTGATCTTGGGAATGGATTGGCTCAGCAAGCACCAAGGCTTGATTGATTGCGCCAACCGGACGGTCACTATGACCAATGACCGAGGAGTCAAAGTCAAATTTGCCTCCAACCCCTCTTCTGCTCAAGCCAACCAAGCCAACTGTCTGACTGAAGTTGGATTGGAACAAGTGCCGGTAGTATGCGAGTATCCCGATGTTTTTCCTGATGAGCTACCAGGAATGCCTCCTGACCGAGACATTGAGTTCATCATCGAGCTCATACCCGGAGCAGGACCCATCTATAAGAAGCCTTATAGGATAGGATCGGAGGAGTTAGCAGAATTGAAGAAGCAGTTGGAAGAGCAGTTGAGGAAGGGATTTATCCGCCCTAGTGCCTCCCCTTGGGGATCACCTGTTCTGTTTGTGGCAAAGAAGGACGGTACCATCCGCTTATGCATTGACTACCGCTCCCTCAACGAGGTTACAATCAAGAACAAGTACCCACTTCCCAAGATTGAAGATCTGTTTGATCAACTCAATGGGGCCAAGGTGTTCTCCAAGATCGACCTCAGATCTGGGTACTACCAACTGAAGATCAGACCCCAAGATATTCCGAAGACGGCATTCGTAACCAGATATGGCCTGTATGAATGCACGGTCATGTCCTTTGGGTTGACCAATGCCCCAGCTTACTTCATGTATCTCATGAATAAGGTCTTCATGGAATATTTGGACAAGTTCGTCGTCGTCTTCATTGATGACATTCTTGTCTTCTCGAAGTCGGAAGTAGAGCACGAGCAACACTTGAGGATGGTCCTAGACAAGCTTCGAGAGCACCAACTGTATGCCAAGTTCAGCAAGTGTGAATTCTGGCTGCGTGAAGTTGGATTTCTGGGACATGTTCTAACAGAAGAGGGATTGTCAGTCGACCCTGCCACGATAGAAGCCGTGACTGGATGGCAATCCCCGAGCAATGTGAAGGAAGTCAGAAGCTTCCTCGGACTCGCGGGATATTACCGCAAGTTCGTTGAAGGATTCTCAAGCATTGCCCGACCCATGACTCAGCTCTTGAAGAAGGACAAGAAGTTCGAATGGACGCCGAAGTGCGAAGAAAGCTTCCAGGAGCTGAAGAAGAGGCTAACCACCGCTCCAGTTCTGGCCACACCAGATATACACAAGGAGTTTGTGATATATTGTGATGCGTCAAGAATCGGACTGGGGGGTGTTCTGATGCAAGAAGGCAGAGTCGTGGCCTACCTTTCAAGGCAGCTACGACCTCACGAAGAGAACTACGCTACTCATGACCTTGAGCTAGCAGCAGTGGTTCATGCCCTGAAGACTTGGCGACATTACCTCTTGGGGAAGCGATGTGAGGTATACACGGATCACAAAAGTCTGAAGTATATTTTCACCCAGAGGGAATTGAACATGAGGCAGAGAAGATGGCTAGAGTTGATAAAGGATTATGACCTCAGTGTTCAATACCACCCTGGAAAGGCTAATGTGGTAGCAGACGCGTTGAGCAGGAAGGCTTGCTCCTTGAATGCTATGCTAAAGCACAGGCTACCCGCCTTGTATGAAGAACTTGAAAGCTTCGGGTTGGAACTGGTTGCACCAGGATTCTTGGCCAGCCTCGAAGTTAAGCCTACCTTGATGGATGATATCAAGAAAGCTCAGAAGGGGCATGAGAGTATTGAAGGCATCAAGAGGAAGATCAAGGCAGGCAAAGCCTCAGGATTCTCAGAAGATGAGGAAGGAATTGTGTGGTTTGGGAATCGCATCTGCGTGCCCAACAAGGTTGAGCTCAAGAACCTGATCTTGCAAGAAGCTCATGACAGCCCATATTCCATCCACCCTGGAGGCACCAAGATGTATCAAGACCTGAAGGAAAGATTTTGGTGGCACGGGATGAAAAGGGAGATTGCCACCTATGTTGCAAAATGCGACGTATGCCAGAGAGTCAAAGCTGAGCATCAACGACCCGCTGGATTGTTGCAACCCCTTAAGGTGCCTGAATGGAAGTGGGACAGAGTCGGGATGGACTTCATCACCGGTTTACCCAGGTCAAGCAAGGGACATGACTCAATATGGGTCATCGTTGACCATTTGACCAAGGTGGCCCACTTCATTCCTGTCAAGACGACCTACAAGGGGAACCAGTTAGCCAGTCTCTACATCAACCGAATCGTGAGCCTTCATGGTGTTCCCAAGGAGATTGTGTCAGATCGAGGAACCCAGTTCACCTCAAGGTTTTGGAAGAAATTCCAGGAGGCTATGGGGACCAAGTTGTCCTTCAGCACTGCTTTCCACCCACAGACCGGAGGTCAGACCGAGCGAGTGAATCAAATACTCGAAGACATGCTCCGAGCCTGTGTCTTAGCTTATGGAGCTAAGTGGGAAGATTGCCTCCCTTTCGCCGAGTTCTCTTACAACAACAGTTATCAGGCCAGCCTTCAGATGGCACCATTTGAAGTGTTATACGGGCGGAAGTGCCGTACACCTTTCAACTGGTCGGAGACCGGAGAAGGACTCGTCTTTGGGCCTGATATCCTTCGTGAAGCAGAAGAGCAAGTCCAGCTTGTCAGAGAGCGTCTGAAGTCTGCCAAGTCAAGGCAGAAGAGCTATGCGGACTCACGTCGCAGAGACATAAACTTCCGAGTTGGAGACCATGTCTATCTCCGGGTCACCCCTCTCAAAGGAGCCCAGCGCTTTCATGTCAGGGGAAAGCTCGCTCCGAGATACATTGGGCCCTTCAAGATCACTGAGCGGCGAGGGGAGGTGGCTTACCAGTTGGAACTTCCACCTGAACTTTCTGATGTGCACAACGTGTTCCACGTGTCACAACTCCGGAAGTGTCTCCAAGTTCCAGACAAGCCCGACCTCTACAAGGACGTCAATCATCAAGCCATTGATCTTCAACCTGATTTGACTTATCGTGAGCGGCCCATCTACATTCTGGATGAGGCTGAACGACGCACTCGAAGCCGCACCATCAAGTACTTCAAGGTCCAATGGAGCAACCACACTGAAGCAGAAGCAACTTGGGAGCGTGAAGACTACCTTAGATCCGAATTTCCGTATCTCTTTTAAGCCTAGTTTAGGAATCTCGGGGACGAGATTCTTGTAAGGGGGGTAGGTCTGTCACACCGTGCATTTTGTAACATTTCATTTTCATTATTAAAGCATGAAAATTTGGACCAACAAAAACTTTTTGCATTTTTTTTGGCTTTTATTTGGAGTTGGTTTTCTCTCTGTGTTTCTTTCAAGTGCTTCTTGAAGTCAACTACTCTGCCCTCTATATTCCACCTCCTTACCCCAAGCTCCTGACCAATGACCATGCCATGTGAATAGTGCTATATGGAGTTTTCTTACAAAAATAATTTGGCCAGAAAGTATTTTCTAAAATTAGTTTTCCAAAAACCCCTGAATTGAGGTTTGCACTACAAGTACTTGATTAAGGGCAGTATCTTTCCAAAAATATATTAGACTCCTATTAGATATAGGATGCCCAGGAACCACAAAAATATAATTTTAAAAGTTACTGTTCTATTTTATTTAAAGGCTTTTTCTTAAGGCCAGAAATGGTCTTTAATAGGAAAAAATTACTTTACTGTTTCAAAAATATTTGACAAAATTTAGGGAAACTCATAGGACATATATTGTCCATATATAAGAGTTTCAACACCTGGTCATGCTCAAAATATTGGTCAAATCCCTCTAAAACCCTTTCTGGATATTTCAAGCTTTTGAAATATTTACAAAGGAAATATTCTCCAGAAATTCCAGGAAAATTCCATCATGTCACATATGACATATTAGATGATCTTGCCAAGTCTCATGACTTGGAGAACAAGATAACACCATCAAAACCCCTCAAAACTATCTCTGTCCATTCTGAAGTTTGATCAACTTTACATTGCCAAGTATGTCCAAATGTGCTCGAACTTGGTGGACATGCTTCATTGGTCTAATGATGCATCTGGACCAAATGGCACAGGTTGGAGAATAGGAAGTCTTGGTCAAAGTGCCTCAAAACCCTCTCTGACCAGAATCAAGTTTGAACTACTTTGCACTACCAACTTTTTCTCCAGGACCCCAACTTTGGTGAGCCTGATCATGTGACCAAATAAGGCTACCACACCAAGTGGCACATCAAGGAGAAATGATTTACTCCACTGGATCTACACAAATCCATTTCTGCCCATTTCTAGGGTTTGCAAAAGTTGCATTGGCAACTTTGTCCAAATAAGCTCAAAATGGGTGGAAGGCCCTAAATATATGTGACATTTCACCCCTTGGAGTATCTTGGCCAGTGGGAGTCATTAGCTTACCCAAAACTCCATCAAACACCTTCTGGCAAAATACTAAAAAGCCTATTTTTGCCGCTTTCACTAATCTCCTTGAGTTCATCTTTTTGCCACAACCCCTCCTCACTCCCCTCTGTCACTTAGACACTTTTCTACCCGAGGAAGCAATGTGGAGGAAGGAGGGAATCACGTTTGTCCTCTCTGGACAACAGCTTCCCTTCTCTCTCCCAGCCTCTCTCTCTCCCCTCTGCACCCTAGAGCATCCCAGGCTCTTTCCAGGTTTTGCCCCCTTCCACTGTAGCCTCCAGACAGAAAAGGACGCGCGCGCGACGCGGAAAACCCGCGGATGCCGGCCAAAGTCGCGCTCTGGAGCGCCTGCCAGAGCGCCGACCGTTGACACCGCGCCTCCCGACCGCCTCGTGCCTTCCCATCGCGCCAGTTGATGTGTCTTGACGTCTGCGACACGCCGCCGTGCCGTCCCCATTGTCTCTCCCTCTCTCTCCCCTCCTGCAGCGCGTGCCCGACGCCGTCCGGCTCGGCCAATGGCCGGCCTCACACGCGCGGGCGCCAGAACACTCCCCCGCTCTCTCTCCTCCTCCCTGGCGCCCTACTCCATCCCCACGAGCGCCGTGGACAGCTCCAACCTCTCTCCAATGGCTTCCAGAGCCGAT
The DNA here is from genome assembly GCF_002162155.2 of Triticum dicoccoides. Classification (NCBI taxonomy): domain Eukaryota; kingdom Viridiplantae; phylum Streptophyta; class Magnoliopsida; order Poales; family Poaceae; genus Triticum; species Triticum dicoccoides. The sequence goes on along the minus strand of NC_041381.1, from coordinate 535,925,835 downwards.
CCCGCGGGCGCCCGTAGGCCACGCCCACGGTGAACCGCGGCCAGCCTATATAAGGCGCTCCCGAGCCCTCCTCTTCCTCCCTGTCGCCCCTCCACACACCCAATCCACCCCCGGAACCACCCACTTCTCTCCAGAGCCGCCCGAGCTCGAGATCGAGCTCGAGCTCCGCCGCCTCGGGTCGCCGTCGATCTGCGGGTACAGGCCTCCTCCGCTCCTTTTCTCTCTCGAACTGGACTCCCCTCGCCTCACTGATGCTTTCCCCTCTCTTTCCCCCTCGTTTTGCAGCCGGAAACGGCCGGAACCACCGGCGCCCAAAGCACCTCCGCCGCGGGACCTCGTCGCCGGCGAAGCAGGCCACCCCGGCGACCGTCTCCACCACCACCAGAACCGCGACTCGCTCCTGAGTCCAACGGTAGCCTCCGCGCCCCTTCCCGTGCCCTGTATCGCCGCCGGCGAGCTCGCCGTCGCCTCTGGCCGGAGGTAGACGACGGCCGCCGTGGGGCCGGCCCGTCAGCCACACGCCCTGACGGGTGGGATCCACCCGTCAGGTTTAAAACGTGCGCGCACGCGCGCACCGATCCGCCGTCGGCTGAAGGCGTATTCAGCCTTTACGCCTTCGATGTGGCGGCCGCGTGGGCTGGGTTTCCCCCCCCCCCTGGGCCTGCTGCTGCTGTGGCCTCTCTGGCCCAGTGGCACAACGCCGTTTCTCTTTTTCCTTTTTGTATTATTTCCAAAAATTCCACAGGACAGAATATTAATCCAAATGCATTGATTCCAATTTCTAAATTCCTAGAATATTGCAACCTATTTAATGGTGCAACTTTCATTCAAATCCAACCACCTTTTATTCTCTGTAAATATTTAAATGTGGTTTTTAGCATTTAAATAGGCCTTTGAAAATCCATAACTCCTATTTTGCTGCTCCAAAACCAAAACCAAAAGTTGTCCCCTTCCTAGCTTTCTTCTTAGTATTTTACAAAAATAAGTTGACATTTTTGTGAGCACTTTGACTTTTCTGTTTTTATTATTGTCTTATTTTTCCCGTTGTTTTCTTGCGACGTTAGATCCCGTGTTTGACGAGGTAGCTGAGGAAGAAGGAGGAGCAGAGCCTGAAGACTTTGAAGATCAAGCCAACCAAGGCAAGCAGCCCTTTGACCATGACTATGATACCCCTTTTTTATGCATGTCATTTTTAGCTCTTTATTATCGATGCATCGGAATCATGATGAGATGGTGAACCACGTGGGTTGGTTACCACGATTACTTCCTCGTTGATACTTGCAGTGTGCCTGGCCCTACCTTCTTATGAGGGTTATGCCGGTGGGAGTAGATAGGATGCAAATGTAGATGCTACGCAAATGGGGTGGGTTTGTGCATGGTGAAGGAGGCAATGTGATTTCAAAAGTCTTTTCGAAAACCCCGTCGGGTGCCACCTATGCCCGAGGGAGATGATGAGATGGGTGACCACTTGATGACGAAGTGGTGTCCCAAGGAAGGTGTGTGTTGTTTTCAAAACGGATTGGTCGGAGTTGCGACCGTTATTCCAACCTTACATGCGCGACCACTCTACCCTTATATGGGAAAGGGCATTATTGAGTACCTAGACCGATACTAGCTTGGAGCCCGCATTACTAGTGACGGGGGAGAGTTGGTGCTCTCTCTTGGGACGGGGTCGTGCCAGGTAGGGCGGCCATGACTGTTTTCACAGGGCACCGGACACACCGTTGGTACCCCGTGCTTGTGGTATGTGATGAAAATGGGAGCGAGGCTCCACAACTTTATGATGTGAAATGCTCGGCACGGGGGTTACTACCAATCGAGTGGACTCCATGTTAGTGTCGTCTAGGGAAAGGTAGTGATCGGGTGCTTACCCCGGGTACTTGAGGTACCGCGGGTCGTGGATGACACGGAAGTTCCCCGGATCTAGTGGGTAAAGTGTGCAACCTCTGCAGAGTGTAAAACTATTCGAATAGCCGTGTCCACGGTCAAGGACAGTTGGGTAACCGCTCTTGGGCTACGTCCACTTGTTTTCAAACTCGGTGTGTGTGTGAGATGATGGTGTTGTCTTGGATCAAGTCAGAGGACTTGACACGATTGAGATGGGTTGGTGCCCTCTCTGTTTATGATAAATGGGTTGGTGCCCCTTTCTATTTATGTTGATATCTGTGACCAGATCTTATGGTTACTTGAATTCTCTTGATGCATGCTTTATAGGATGTTGAACATGTCCTGCACTCAAAACTAGCTTTATGCAAAACTTTACCTATGTCATGCATTACTGTACCTTGAACCAAATCATGGGTTGCTTGCGAGTACATTCAAAGTACTCATTGGCTTGCCACTGGTTATTTAATTGACCAGGCATGGGAGAACCGGAGTTCGAAGAAGAGTTCTTTGGAGACGATCATGCGAACTAGGACGTTCCCAGTCAGATTGCCTGTAGGGTTAAGGCAGATGGCATGGGTTCTACTTATCGACGACGATTTCCGCTGCTATGTTTCATTTGATGTTCAGCCCTTAAGGCTTTATCGATGTAAGACTTGACCATGTTGGTCACTATTTGTGTAAGACGGTATGTATGGATGTAAGACTCTTGTTATTCAGCTTCTGTGTGTTCAGTGAGCATTGATCTCTGGGATCACTGTACACGTGCATTCGGTGATCACGACTTGCGAGTCGGGGTCCCCACAAGGGTCTTTGCGGGTCGTCGTGTAGCCGTACATGTTCGTCGTGGTACATGGTATCTTGTGAAACTTCACGATCAATGTGTAGTCGTACACGCGGTCTTTGGCGAAGATGGTTGTACACCGTGTAGATGAACTTGACGGGTCATCAACCTCCTGCTACTGGGCATCATCTCGGCCTTGACAGAGATGGAACGGAACGCGACGGTTGTGGTAGGTGGCGAAAATCTTGAAGATGGTCTTGGCGTTCCTGGTTGGGTGGTTGTGGAGTCGGGATCAAGGACCTTCTGGTGGAGCAGGGAACTTGGCGCGGCCGTGGCTTCACCTTGAAGAGGAGGTCGAGGCAGTCGGCCACCAGCGAGACAAAGGCGAGCTTGATGACGAGGCAGCCATGGTCGCTGGCGCACGAGGAAGAGAAGAGGGAGGCGAGCGGGAGGTGGCTGTCGGAGGAGAGCATCTCACGCGCGGGAAGGAGGTGACAGAGGCAGTGCTTGCCGGCAGTGTTGCAGCACGAGGACGACGACGTGGTTGCTCATGGAAAGGGGGCGCGACGGCAGCGAGGAGGCCGACGGGGCTCCAGCCTGATTCTCTTCTCCGGCGAGGGCGGAGCGCGGGAACAGCAGCGGCAACAGGGCACGACAGGGCGCGGGGACGGCTCGGGCACGATGGTCGCGGGGGCACTCGATGCAGGAGGCGGTTGCAGCAGATGGCATCGGGGGAGGGTGCAGTTGCTGCTGTGGTCGACCCTGACGAAGGCGAGATCTGGTGGCGGAGCTGATGGGAGGCGGTCGAGGAGCCTTGCAGGAGAGGAGGAGGGCGCGACGGGGATGGCTGCGGGGGATGGCGCTGGGTTGAGGCGATGCGAGAGAGATGCGCATCGAGTGATGGGGTTGCGGCGCTATGAGGGAACGAGGGAGCGATCGAGAGGAAGGGGTCGGGGCTAGGGTTTACAGCGAGGCGCGGCTGGGCCATGATGCAAATGGGCCGGCCTGGTTGCTGGGCTGCAAGGCTGCTGGGCTTCTTCTCTCCCTCTCTACTCTTTTCATTAACAGAGAACTGGAAGAAAGGAAGGGAGAGAAGAGAAGGTTAGAGGAAGAATTTGGGCATGCGGTTAATTTTCCCGGACTCGCAAAATGCACTTGGTCCAAGAAAAATGGCATGGACATGATTGCAGGAATTAAATTCAAACTCATTTGAAATTCAAATGGGTTTGAACTAGGACTAGGTTTTTGAATTGTCCAAAAAATGTTCGGATTTTTGGTGGAGTTCCGGAATATGATGAAAGAATATATGGCAAGGTTGGAGACCAAGAATTAAGATAACAAAGGCATTGGGATAATTTTCAAGTGTGTTATGGTGATTTCCAAATTAAATAAATATTTAATATAGCTCCCTAATATTGGGACGATATGTTATAAAGAGAAGTCACTCTTCCCTTGATTTAAATAGATCAAACATCTATGCAATTTGTATAGTTGACGTTTTAAAAAATTAATGAAATGATGGCATGATGACATGATGCAATGCAAGAGATGGCATGATGAATGCATAAACAAAACAAATCACACGATAAAACTTGAAATAACTGGAAGTCTTCTGGAGCGTCGGTCTCGGGGCGTTACAAATTGAATGTACTAAAATTGTTGACAAATTTAACACATAATAAAAGAATTATGGCATGATATAATTCACATATAAGATGACTGGCTAACCAAGGTGGCATTGCAAAATTCACATATATGAAGCCTGGCTAGACAAGATGGCATTGTATGATTCACATATACAATAAAGAAACTAAACAGATGGTATTGACACAAAGCATGTCTAAACTAAGCAGATGACATCTTTAATGTATATAGTAAGCAATGCAAGGCACGATATGCATGATATTACCAACATCAGCATGCCAAGTTAGAGCGAAGACCTCATGGGGTAAATAGGAGTGGTCTTGTCCTTCTGAATCCCCCTCAGAACAGTTATATTCCTCTTGATTACGATCCGAAATGGGTGGAGGGGGGGCTGCCTTTGCGCCCACCATGGAACGACGTCTGCATGAAATTTTATTGCCACGCAAAGGCTCGTCTCTTTTGCTCTACATGATCAGTTCCATTGTGTACAATAACTGGCATGCATAGGAATAAAACATAGTGAGATTATGTAAGGAGTGCATGCACAAATCCAGAGTGATGGTAGCAAACTGTGGATAGACCCAAAACCAATGACAGCAGGCAGATAATAGCTTTAGTTAAAAAATACAGATAATGGCTCCTTTAATGTTTGTTTGCACCCAACATGAAACTCATAGTAGACACCGGAGATTAACCAGATAGTAGACATATAGTACTGATTGCTGCCCCAATATGTACCCCACAACCATTTAAATACTCAAGTTTCAGCATTAGTTTGGACCTGACTCGGAGTCTAACAGGTGAACACGATGATAATGTAGCATGTCATCATATTAAGCGACGCATAACATAAGCAGACACGGAAGAGTGCGACCTCTCTTGCGGACCCGTGTAGTCCTCAAGGTCATCTGCTTAGTTGATGATGGTAATGCAGTTGTCGTGGCTGCCGGCGGCGGGGAAGAAGATCAGAGGCGGCGAAAGATAGTCTGGAGAGCGGATCCCTGCTGTGGTGAACCCTTCCGTTGTTGGAGCAGCTGACCTGGGGTGGAACACAGCGCCGCAGGAGCAGGACAAACCACACAAGGTTTTCTTTGACACATATCTGTAACAGAAGTAATTGAGTAAGGGCTTGTTTTAATTTGAGGATTCTAACAATGCAGGGATAGGAAATAGACAAGAATAGGATAGGAATGCACGTGCAAAATAGAGAATTTAAAAACACGGGATTTCTGCCAATCTGGGTGTTTGATTCACAACAATTGGAAGATCACAGGATGCAAAAAAGCATGGTGAGATTAAGTCAAACCACAAGAAAATATACGGTTATAATGCTATTATGCTACTATCTCTTAGTCTTGTGCTTGATGAATAGGAATATGAAAAGGAGGAGAAGTGGAAATTAGAATTCCTACGGTTTTTCTTTCAAGGAGACACTAAAGGAACAAATCCTACAGTTTTCCTTTGCACCAAATTCATGAAAACTAGTACCATAGGAAAGTTTCCAATTCCTATGTTTTTCATTAACTTCTCCTACACTAAAAAAATGTTTGATCAAGGAAAATCCTACACTAAAAAAATGCTTTTGTGCTACTTCTATTACTTTGGACCCAGGCCACTGCCATACTAGCTCAACTCCTAGGCCCATCGACGAATGCACAGCTCAAACGCGCAGAGATAATTAATTATGGCGTTCAAGAGAGTCCATCACGGATAGCTAAGTTGCCTGGTACCTCACTGCTTTTCATATAGTAGGATAAAATAATCGTATTTCCCGTTACTACGAGTGCTCAGTGGACAATATATATAACATGTAGAGTAAAAATGAGATGCAATAAGTGTACAACCTCTTTGGCGAAGCCATGTCGATCTCAGCGTGATTAGGTTGGCCGGTGAGGATGCTCCGGTTGACTTTGCTGTCAGAGGAGGGGAAGAAGATCTTAGGCATCTGGAGATGGAGCCCGAGGTACTGCTTCGCTGTGATGGAGGGTTTCGTCGTTGGAGCAGCTCCGGTGAGTTGTACGACGCCGAGGCTGAAGCAGGACAAGAGAGACAACGAACAACGTTAACCTGAGTGGAATTCTAATAGCATCTCCAATACATGACGTAAAATACATAACCACAAAGTGCTAGATGTAAAATACATCAGCCGCTCATCTCTGAACTTAACTGTCAAAACTGAACTTAACTGTCGAAACTGAACCTAACTGTCGAAACTGAATTTTGCTGTCGAAACTGAATTTTGCTGTCGAAACTGAACGCACTAGCAAGGTGAGGCTACACGTCGGTCGACTGACTTTTTCATCTCTGGTCAGTCGATTTTGCAGCCGTTGGATACGAAATCAAGGGCCTGCGGTTCATCTTCAACCTCCACCCCCCTGAGCCGCCAGCCGCCACCGGCCAAACAGCAGCCCCGTGCCGCCCACGGCCGGCGGTGCGCTGCCCTGCCCGCCCGAAACACTCCCCACCACCGGTCTGCCGCCGCCCCGGCCATCCCTCTAGGCCCCCTCCCCCCCGTGCCGAGCTTTTTCTCCGGCGATCCCCATGCCACCGCCCCGCCACCACCGGCGACCACCGCCCCATCTTGAACCCTTAGATAGATAGTGGGGCACCTCTCCGGCGAGCCCCCCTCCCTGCTGCGGCTGGTTCTTCCTTCACCCCGGAGAGCCAACCCCTTGAAAATCGACTGACCCAAAAGTCGATTCAGTCGACTGAAGTGTAGCCAAATCAGAGCAGCATCGCAAGCAAGAGCAAGAGCGAAAGCAGCAGCGCGAGCAAGAGCAGACCAGGCAGGGGACCGAGAGCAAGAGCAGAGCAGCAACGCGAGCGAGAGCTAAAGCAGCAGCAACTCCTACTGATGTGGACGTCACCACCGAGGGAGCAACGACGTGGAGGAAGTGGCTGGCGACACCGCCGTGGATGGAGCCGCACTGTGTCGGCTCGGGACAGAGCGCCGGCAGCACTGTGAGATCGAATCAAGAAGAAAATGCGGCGATTAGTGTACAACCACTTTGGTGGCGCCGATTAGGCCACAACTTCATCCGAGGAAACGGTGATGATGATGCTCTTCCGGTGGTGCAGGTGAAGACGGTGGTGTGGGAATGGAGGTGGCACGAAAGACGAGGGGAACATCGGGGCAGCTCCTTGGAGGTGGAGGATGGGGTGGTTGAACCGGCGGGACGATGAGATCGACGACGGATCCTTATCCGGTTCGGTGTATGAGGGACGTCGAGGTGTTGCTGTGGACGACGTCGTCGGGGAAGAGGCTCCGGCTAGGTGGAGGCCGGAGCAGGGTGTGGGGTTTCGTCACGGGTTTTCACAACCTTGGTGCACGAATGGGTGGGCGGATGGGATGGCAGTGGGGAACCATGGCTTAGAGACGTGCTTGTCCGAAATGTGGGGTAAGTTACGAAAGTAACCCCCGCTGATTTGAGGTGTTTCTTTCGGTTCAGGGGTACCACGGGCATTTCATGTGTCGGGATTTCACAGGAGGTGGGATTTTTCACGCGTGTTCTAATTTCGGAATAGCAAGGCGCAGGTTGAGATGGAGGGAGTTGTCGGAGCACAACGAGACAAAGATATATCTTAAATAATTCAGGCTAACATGGCGCAGGTTGAAGAGGTGGGAGTTTGGCAGCACGATAGACAGAGACGCTAGCTTCAATTTTCGGCATAACAAGGCGCAGATTGAAATTTCAGAAGAACAAGCTTAACGTGTACCCAAAAAAAGACAATTTGCACCTCAACACACACAACACACACACAAACACCATTTAGACTGGAGTAAGGTACACATGCATTGCACGCATGAGATTTGGCAACCAAATTATGAATAAATACCACATTATAGCATGCAAGCTTTGAGTCATATATGCATGATGTAGATGTTCGTTTCATTCTTATAGTTCATTTCATTCAAAATCATCTATTTTTTATAAGAAAGCTAATCTATTTTAAGATTCATGGAATTGTGCGTTGTAAGACATAAAGTAAAAAAATGGCAAATCATGTAGAAAAACATTTGGGCAATTCTGATACGGAAGATTCTAGAACAAATAAGAAGTGCTTGTGTTTTGATGTTTGTGCATTATGCTTAAGTTCAACCATGGAGTCTTCTAGATTATACATGTGGCGAAATCTGGTGGAATCTAGATGATATCCAACGGGCAATAGTGCTCAAATTTGCCATCTTTGGACCATCGGATTCGCCTCATCCAACGACCATCTTTCAAAGTTAAAGTTATCCGCACACAATATAAAAAAATATATAATATAATATATAGGGGTATAGATATAGATATGTGATGCGAAAGCAGCCCATCATCTCCAATTAGAATAGTGTGTCCATGCATGGATGCGACGTGGGCAAATGATGTCTGCCATCGGTATCTCAAATTCAAATCAGTCTGACCTTGTTCAATGTGTATACCTTACAACATGCTTGTTTCCAAACCACACCATGCCGATCTCCGTTATATTCATGCATGCATGGGTTTCAAACATCAGGATCTCTTATTCAAATATTTGAATTCAACTTTACATTGATTATGACCTCACCTATTCTTTTACACCCACATAGTAGTCTGCTCTTTATAATCGTACCACTAACTTTCTCTTGTGCATGCATGCACACACACTACCAGTCGGCGTTATCTATTGCACGCACGCAATCTTTTTCTTCAGGTCGGTCTCCCATGAAGGCATACACCTACACACATCCCCCTCTCCATCATACCGGGCATTCTTTATCTCTCACGCATGCATGCGCAACGATCAATGTTCCTCTATGTATGTGTGTGTATAGCTAGGTCTTTCATAGTTTTCCACACAAACCGATCATCGATATATCCAGTGAGGTCTCACCCTCTTTCCCACGTCCACATCGATCAATCTATACCTCTCTATATAGGATTAATATAAATAGCTAATACACTCACATTAATTATATATCCAACGTCCCCCTCTCATCATCCATGCCTTCCGCTTCATCTCTCAGACGCGTGCACAATGGCGAAGACAGGGGCAGTAAGGGCCCTGCCCCCCCCCCCCTAACATCACTATATATCGAGGCTAATATGAATGTGATCATTAGACAATTGCTGCTAAAAAAGGTTTAATTTCATCGTAAAGGATTATTTATTTTCCCTTTAAAGGATTAGCCCTCCTCGTAAAGGATTAGCAATGCTTGGCCCCCTAGCTCATTTATTTTTCATTGCTCCGCCACTGCGTGCAACAGTGCACATGTTCGCCCCTCTCTCTAAATATCGATCTCGCACTTGTGCATTCCTTCATAGTCTCCCTCCACTCGGCCCCTCGCACCATCTTCTAGCCCCCCACCAGATTTTGCCACATATACAATCTAGCAGACTCCATGGTTGAACTTAAGCATAATGCACAAACCTCAAAACAACAGTGGTTCTCTTTTGTTCTAGAATCTTCCGTATCATAACTGCCCAAACTTTTTTTCCAGTTGAATTGCCATTATTTGTTTTTACTTCATGCTTTACAATGCACAATTCCATGAATCATAAAATAGATTAAGGGCTTCTTTGATTCAAAGGATTCTCAAAGGAATTTTGGAGGATTCTAATCATTAGGAATTTTTCCTATCTTGGTTGTTTGATTCGTAGGATTGTAAACCATAGGAATTTTTCCATATGATTCATTTGCACTAGATTTCATAGGAAACATCCCATCCACTCAAACCTCTTTGAAAGAATTCTTCATTTTTTCTATGCACAATCAAACACTCGTACAATCCTGTAGGATTCAAGACGACATTCCACTATAATCCCATGTTTTTCCTATTCACGCGTTCTTAGCTTTTTTATAAAAACTAATTGATTTTGAATGAGATGAACTATAAGAATTAAACAAAGGGCTACATCACGCATATATGACTCAGAGCTTACATGCTATAGTGTGGTATTTATTCATAATTTGGTTGCAAGATCTGATGCGTGCAATGCATGTGTACCTTACTAGTACTTCGAGTATGTGCAAAACACGTAAATTAGAATACCAATGGCATGCTACATAGTGTTTGTCTTATAGTTCATGAAGCCACGTGGCACATGTGGAGGCGTTGTCGCGACCTCCTTGTGTGGATTGATCACAGTGACATGTTGCTGGTTCCAGAAGAATGTACTCGTCCTCCCTGAGCCATACTGGCGGTACATGCACGAAGCGAAGATGTGCACGCACGCCACGCATGCACTCATTCCCTCGCACGTACACGCGGGTACACGGGCGGACGCATTTGAGCAGTGTAGTACTTGAAATTTATGTTCCGCTAAACTCATCGGGAGCCGTTTCGGGCCTCGAAACCAAAACCATCAATTAATCTTTACCTTGTTCCCATCACATTCGAAAGCCTGCTCACACCTACTAGTATGTACCAAACCTGACCGTGTTCCCACTATGCAGGTATTAGTACTACTAGTGCTAGTACTTAGGTTATAAAAAGGGGAACTACCTAATCGAAAATTACTCTACCTTTCCTCCTCATAAGTGCTTCTTCTTCGTCCGTCGTTGCCATGACCGGTGAGCAGAGCTCTAGGTCGAGAACTACTCGTAACAAGGGAGTGGCAACCAAGGTTGTGGAAAAAAAGAGGGACCGCCGCCACGCAGAGACCTCGAAAGATCTCTCACGGGCAGGCGATGGCTCCCAGGAGCGCCCTAGCCGTGGAGGCGAACATGCTGAACCGGTGGAGCTAGAGTCGTTATCCCTCGACGGCATGCCCGATCAGCTCAAGAAGCACCTCAATAAGCAGAAGGAGTGCATCCAAGGCTTGACGGAGTTGCCGAAGGAGAGTCTCGACGACATGCCCGCTGAGCTCAGTCAGCAGGGGGAGTTGACCGCCGGCTTGGTGATGCTACTGAAGAAGAGCATTGCCTCGAAGAAGAAGGTGACCGGCGAAATCCTGCGACTTCAGGAGGACAAGGCGAAGCTCTGCCACGAGATCGACCTATTGAAGGAGAAGAATGCCGGCTGGAAGAAGCTGCATGAGAATAGTAGTTCCTCGATGAAGATGCTGCAGGCCCTCGTCATGGAACAGAAGGAGGAGTTGGCGAAGCTCCGCATCGAGCACCCGACTGCTATCAAGGTACGTAATGCGGCCGTGGAACAGATGATGAAGGCTCGCGTCCAGAAATCCCGCGTCATGGACAGAATGAAGAAGATGGCGGAGGAGACGCGCAAGGAGATGGAGGTCGTGGGGGAGATGAAGAAGCAGTTACGACTCCGCGGCGAATTAGATCATTTGGGGTGATAATCTTCCTTCTTATTTTGCTGCTGTGTTTCGCCGCACGTGTCACGTTCTCTGCGAGGCATGAATAGAACAATGGTTTTTGTTTTTTGAGGGAATGAATAGAACAATGCTAACAATGAGATGACTAGAAAATTAGATCATTTTTTATCGCCATATGGCACTGGGCTGCCGTGTTTCATGCTCCTCCGTCACACTACTACTCTAGTGGAAAACTTGAGTATACCGCACGGTTCTTTGCTCCTCCTCGATCAGGTCGTCGGCGCAATTATACGAGCAGTCAAATCACAAGGCCCCGCCTTCCAGCAGTAATGAGCCGTCAAATCACAAAGGCCCTCGCCTCTCGTGAGACCGACCAAGCTAGACTGCCCGCCCTCTAGCCTTTTAAAAAATGTATACTTTTGTACAGCAGTAGTATCGATGGATTGCACCATGGAGCAAAACTTGAAATAAAAAAAGGTGGTACATATAGAGAGCGCTCGTCGCCAAATTATGCATATAGTACTATTAAAAAGGCTAGTCACAATAATGGTGTCCAGCACTACCCACCCCTTAAATAAACCTGGAATTCTTTGACAAAACTAAGCACCCTGAAATTCTTTGACAACTAAACTGCTGGCTATATGATGTTGGCCATATATATTGTACGTATATAATGTGAAGAAACGAGTGGTAGTACTATACCAACTAAAAGATGAAATGTAAGAAATACTAGTATGTACATACTGAAGAGTTAAAGTAACAAGAAGAAACATAACATAGTTCTGCTGGGGGCTCAGCACAACACACCCCTCAAATTAAATTAAGCACACCTGAAATTAAACTTTGCAACTATTCCGGTAGACATTGCATAACCACTATGAGCAATGACACTGCCACCTTACTCGGAGTCCTCGTCCACGTCCTCGACCTCGTCCTTGTCCCTCTTCCTCTTGGCTGATACTTCTTTGCTTGAACCGCCCAGTTGGTTGTTGCTCTTCATCCAACCCTTGTAGATATTGAAACAAAGGTAGCCATCCATTGCAGCGTACTGCATGTGGTCTATATCTAGTACATTCCGCTGCCATGCATGACGATGAAACGTGTATGGAGGTTTCTCTAGTTTACTGTACGAAGGATGAACCATGGCTCCTGCCAGGGTCAGCATTGAAGGCTGACGAGAGGACACCAGGCGATTGTTTTGGAGGTCAAAGGTGTTGCCTACAACGAGGCCTTTCTGACGCAGGAATTCTTTGTTGTTACCAAAGTCTACAGTAACGAATTTGACTAGGTTGCTCTCGAGGAAGTCCTAAAAATTCTGGCACTCAATGTCGGCATGGCATATGTGGTAGACCAAGCATAAGTCATGCACGCAAACCTGGATCATGGCGGGCTTCTTCCTCTCTTCGTCCTTTAGATCCTTCTCTCGTCCCACGACTATGGTGTACTCAACATCTAGCCAGCGACCCACTCATCATCTGAGTCTTCGAACATGCGTTTGAAGCGAGAAAGTCATCCTTTCACCGTTGCGGAAGAACGGGTGTAGATGATGTCGAACTCATCGCCAATGATGGTTCTATCGTTGTACTCACCGCCGATCAGGGAGATTTGGGACGCCATGGATTTGGGAGGAGGGTTAGGATTAGTGGAACTGCCGTAATGTACTAATGTGAATGGAAGGGACAACTAGGAGCGAACCGCCGTAGTATTAAAGGACGTGCGGGGACGAGTAGGAGCGAACTGCCAGTGTGCGAACGGCAGGGTAGTGACTTTCCATTCTCCCATGATACGGGCTTCCAAGAGCCCTTGGATCGGAGAGCGAACGGTAGCATGGCGTGATTCTAGACCTGTGGGTGAATATCCTATCCTGAAGGGTTATTCTGCAAATTTTTTAGCAACTTAGCATGCGACCGTTTGATCTCAGATCAATGGGCTGCCAGCAGCCCGTATCATGGTCGTGCCTACCACGACCGTCGCGCCGCTCACGTGGTCGCGCCCTTGGAGATTTAACATGGTGCGTTAGGCTATCTGATGTTGGCATGTCATACATAGTCATCACTTAGTCACTCATACTACAACAAGGTTGGCTATAAGGTTGGCTATAAGTGTATTTTTTACTCCTCTCTATCTCTTTCTTCGTACTCCCTCCGTCCCATAATATAAGAACATTTTTGACACTAGCTAGTGTAGTGTCAAAAACGTTCTTATATAATGGGACACAGGGAGTACTATTATTTATTGCATTTGCCAAGGGGTGACCTCTTCCAATGAAATGGTGTTGCTAAGTTTGCTTAATTTAATTAGTTATAGACTCAAAATTGTCTTTTCACCTAGGTACACGCGCTTAGCACCATTTCTTCCTTGGGTCACCAAACTAGTCTCTCTCTTCTTGATTAACTTGCCACATCAGACTTTATGCCTATATGGCAAGCTTAAGCACCTGCAGGAGCAACTAAGTACAATAGTGCGCTTTACATGGCCTTTTTGCATATGTGGAGGAAAGAGAGGCACGGAAAAAGTGGAGAAGTGGGTTCTCATGCAAGAGCTAGCCTCTACTACTACATGGTGGAGCATTGGGAGAGGCACCTGTATGGAGGTGGTCAGGAATCAGGAGACTCACGCCGGTCGTAGCGCTGTAGTTAAAATGATAATGGCAAGTCAAATCACGGGGCCCCACCTGTTCATTAGTAACTCGCTGTCAAATCACACAGCCCTACGTTTGCAGCAGCCTACTCCCTCGTCTTCTCGCGTCTCTGTCGAACCGACTAGGCGGAACTGTCCCGCCGCCTACCGGGCAGGAAAAGCCCCACCGTCGACTTTTAAATAGTATACAAATACTAATTTTGTATCCATGGATTGCGCCCGCGGCATGGAGCAAATCGTCTAGAAAACGGCGGTACACATGTATGGAGTATACAGCCCGCCCGTCGCATTCGCGTCGCACCCCAAATGGTCGGTCTGTCTGGCACGCTGCTCTCCGAATCGAACGCGCGTCAAATTGCGTTCGCACACATATGTGGGATGGCAATTGAGAACCGACCATAGGCACACTCCTCGGCCCCGCAAGTTGGGTGAATTAATAGACGAGGGAGACGAGCGATAGTACTAGAGAAGTGTTGTACTATGTTGGTGCCTGGACTATCCCTGCAAGACACGGAAGATCAGTTCGTCCATGCATGTGACCAGACTCCAGCAGACACGCCTGGATTGGCTATCGTCTACATATCGTGCAGGTTGTGTTGTACATGGTTGTAGTTGTGGTGAGAAATCTAAAAAAAGGTTTCTTGTCATCTTGCAAAATTATGTGTCATGTGCTTCGGATCACTGCGAGGGTTAAACAGCAACAACTGAGTTGGGCTAGTCATTGGGGGCTGTCGGCATAACCACTCAGAAGCACAATATCAAGATTTCGAGATCAACAATTAACATACAGAAGTAGTAGAAACTAAAACGAGGCTTAAGTCCAACAATCTATAAGTCTACGGATTAGTAACACGTGATCCTGATAGAAAGAAGAGATAGCCTAGTTCTTAATCCCCGCAGGAAAGATAAGATGACTTAGATCAGAAGGCATAAGGTACAAGGAGTAAAAAGAGCCTTACGTTCCATCCCACAATCAATTCCCTTATATAACTAAGAATTTCTAGACTCAACTTCGACCAGTTTGGCTTGGTAATCCTACAGGCAGTCAAGCTCTGATACCAACGCTGTCAGGACCCCGACTCGATGCCACATCGATCTAGCATGTAACACCTCATGTCACTTTGCGGCCTCACGCACGGTATTCCCACGGGGGTCGCCTTACCTTTGCCCGGGACCGTTTGCGCCTTTTGGCACACGTATATGACAGTGTCGCTAGCATCCACATGATAAGGAGCCCGGGCTGACATGGCTAGTCGTAAACCCAAAGTGGCACAGACTTACAGGGACAGGCATCCATGACCCAGCATCGAACGTGTCGGTCATCAGCGAGTGAATCCAGGCTGTAGCACTGGGCTAGCAGGACTCCGGTAAACCGGGCTGTAGCGGGCTAACAGGACTCCGGTATTCATCGCGTGACATTTCCCCGAAGGGACAGACACAGGAACGAAGAAGGACACATGCCGGCCAGCCTAAGTGTTCCGGAGCAGTAGCAAGCTACCATGGCTCAGTGGAAACACTAGGAGACATTTCCTGGTAAGAGAGGCTACTAAAGATAAACAACTAGATGGTCAGATCCCACACATACCAAGCATTTCAATAACATACACACAATATGCTCGATATGTGCAAATACAACATGGCATCACAACATGACTCTACAAATCAAGTATTTTAATCAATAGGCTCCGAGGAGCGAGATATTACAAACATGGGTCTCATGACCCAACAATCAGAGCATACAAGTCAAAGCACAAGCAGAAGCTATCATGTCTGAGTACAGATATCTATAAATGAAAAAGGCTGAGAAGCCTGACTATCTACCAGATCCTGCCGGGGCACAAGATCGTAGCTGAGGTAACAAGCTAAACGTCGAAGTCCACGCGAAACTACTAGTGAGACCGAAGTCTCTCTGCAAAAACATAAAATAGGCAAACGTGAGTACAAATGTACCCAGCAAGACTTACATCAGAACTAACTACATATGCATCATTATCAACAAAGGGGTGGTGGGGTTTAACTGCAGCAAGCCAGCTTTGACTCGGTGGCTATCCTAAACTACGACTGCAAGCGACTCTTTTGAGGTGGCGCACACGAGTCCACATATTCACCATATCAATACACCACTATGGATCCGCTCCCGTCTCCCTACGAGAATGCCATCCATAGCACTCACGCTTATCTTGCGTATTTTAGAGTATCCACTTTCACTTGTCTATGAACTGATATAAGCAACCCAGAAGTCCTTTTCCGCGGACACGGCTATTCGAATAGATGATGTTAACCCTGCAGGGGTGTACTTCTTCACACACGCTCTCACCACTTACCGCCGTTTACACGACATGTACTCGGCAACCTTCAAGCGGAAGCCCAACGTGGGTGTCGGCCACGGCCTGCCTAAACACTCGAGTCTCTAGTCCAGGTTTATCGCCTATTCGGGTTCCATCCATGAGGAGATCCGGCCGGAGTTTCGCTCACAGCCCCAAACGATGTGAACAGGGTTCCCGAGACACCAAACGGGCGCCCAGTACACCGTGCCACGTGCCTACCGCATCACAGCCCACCCCTACGGTCAGCGCTGCCCACGGCCTCCAGCATACTACAAACACCAGAAACTACTTGCAACTCCTGGACAGAGGACAAGGGTGATCAAGAAGCCGAGAGGGTCCATTGGTTTCGGGCCCAATGCGTGGTAGTAGCTGAATCGTGGATCACAAACACAGAACTCAGTTCCTGAGGACGGCTGCAATGAGACAACCCACCATGTACTCCTACATGGCCTCTCACCGCTACCTTTACCAAAACGTGTTCACACACTTAGCTCACACACAGTAGGACATGTTCACACGCCTCTGATTCATCCCCGATGAATCAGACCTGACTCAACTCTAAGCAGTAGCAGGCATGACAACAAACATGAATGAGTAGGCACAACAGGGCTCAAACAACTCCTACTCATGCTAGTGGGTTTCATCTATTTACTGTGGCAATGACAGGTCATGCAAAGGATAAAGGGGTTCAGCTACCGCAGCAGGTAACAGATGAATCGGTGTTGTCCTAATGCAGTAAAAGAGAGCAGGAGCGAGAGAGTAGGATTGTATCGGAATGAACAATGGGGTTTTGCTTGCCTGGCACTTCTGAAGATAGCATTGAGTCTTCATCAGTGTCAACGATCACATCATCGGTATCACGTCTATCGAGAGGGGACAAATACCGGCAACACAGAAGGGAACACAATCAATGCAATGCACAATATGATGCATGATCATGACATGGCAAAATGAATGTGTTTTGGACTAATGCAACTAGCAACAGATTAAATGAAGTTGGTTTGAATACAAGATTCAAATTCAAACTCCATATGTGATTATTCAAATGCCATTTAATTGATTTGTGCTAAACAGCACCTATAAGTTGTTCTAACATGCATGAAAATGGTACAGATGGATTCCTTGAATTTTTTTGATAATTTTTCATATATAAATTATTTAATTTGGAGTTACGGTTAAATTTCTATGAATTTTAGAAGTTTTAGGCATTTTTCTGGAATTTCAGAATTAAATTAAATCCAGAAAGCATTACTGCGTCAGCATGACGTTGGCATGACGTCAGCAAGTCAACAGGGGCCGGCTCGGGTCAAACCTGACGTGTGGGGTCCACATGTCAGTGACACAGGGGCTAATCCCGCGTTGACCCGGGCTTTGACCCGCTACGGGGCCCACTGTCAGTGTCACGGGGTTAGTTAACAGGGTCATTAGCCCCTAACGACGACGCCACGTCAGCACGCCGGAGACCAGCCGGCGGCGACCACAGAACATGGCGGGGCACGCCGGACTTGCGCTAGAGGCGTCAGTTTGGCGCGCTGAGGGCACCAGGGGATGGCTCTTGCTCCCGCGCATCCAGAGGACCGAGTGGGAGGTCGTGGGGTCGCCAGAACTCATGCCGGCGACGAGCTTTGGCGGCGATGGTGTTCGGTGGTGCTCGGGCGCGTCGCTACGGTGCATCAGTGAGCAAATGGAGAGGCTGGGCAGCACCTGCTAGACATGGGGAGCACTAAGAGCAGCTCAGTGAGGCCAGGGGAGCACGGAGGCTATGCGTGCAGCAGCAATGGCGGACGGTGGCTTCGGTGCTCGTGGGGAACGGCGCTACGGCACGGAGGGGAGCATGCTGAGTTAGGGGAGAGGGTAAGTGACTCACGGCGATGACGAGGGGACGCTCGGCGAGGTCGGGGACGGTCCGGAGCCGGCGAATTTGACGAAGATGGCCGGCGGGTCCGAGGTAGAAGACGACGGCGATGGCAGCGATGCAGGGCTTCCGGAGGGCTGTGGATCGGTGGGGAGGAAGAGGGGGTCGAGGCGGAGCTCCTGGGTGCATCGGCGAGGCTAGGGGTGGCCGGTGGCCATGGGTACGGCGACGATGACGGCGAGCTCCGCTCGGTCACGGGAGGGGAAACAGAGGAGCGAGGGGGAGAGAGGTCCAGAGAGCGAGGGAGAAGTGAGAGGGGGTCGGGGACATCTCCGTGGCGTCGCGAGGAAGTCGGGGAGGCTGCCACGGCGAAGCAGGAGGTGGCCGGCGTCGGCGCGCGTGCGTCCAGCACGCAGCTGCTTCGGGGCGAGGGGGAGGAAGATGACTGGCAGCTGGGCTGCACAGTAACGGGCCGCGCAGAAGCTGGGCCGGCTACAGGTAAGTGGCCCAGGTACGGGTCTTTCTCTCTCTCTCCTTTTCTAATTATCTCAGTTTTCTATTATTCTGTAAATTTAGGGCTTTATTAAAAATACTCAGACACTTTCAAAAATCATGAAACTAATCATGGCTACTTTTTAGAATATATCCAACAGTAAACATTTTAGTTTAAGATTATTTGAGCATTTGAAATATTTAATAGCATTTAAATGCCCAAATGAAAATACTATATGATTTAATTCAGTGACCAAATATGTCCTGCAAAAATATAAACCATTTTTGGTAGATGCTTCCACCTCAAACCAGAAATGTTGAACATTTTTAGAGGACATTTTGAGTTCAATGAAAAAGGTTTTATTTTGACCCTAGTTGAATTCATTTGGTGCTAGGGCTTAGTCAATCCCCATCTCAGGTTTAAATGAAATTTAAACATGATGTAACACTCTAATGCATGCACTAGGCATTGTGAGAACTAGGGATGTGACAACTCACCCCCACTAAACAAGAATCTCGTCTCGAGATTCAAGCGTAGGGTAAGGTGAAGGGGAAACGCAAACTAGTATAATCTTCACGATCCAGGTTGCACTTCATAGGAACGTTGATTCGATCACCATTATTGTCTTGAAGTCTTGCTCTGAGAAATCCTGTCAACATGACATGGAGGGAAGAAGGAGACTCTAGAAGGGTCGATCTTCTCGAAGATTGAACAACTCACGGAATGAGACATAGCAACATCGCTCGAGCTGAGAGGCGAAGCACACATCCATAGGAATGGAGTGAAGCAGATGACGAAGGTTCACTAGGTAGACCACAATTTCACGCTTAAAAAGGTGGTAAACGATTGCCAACGTAGCGAGGAGTTGAGTTGCCATGATACCATAACGATGCACCTTAGGGAAGGTGACTCATAGAAATATCCCCTTAAGTGGCAAAAAGAATTACCTTTGATTCAAAGATCAATGAAACTCTTTAGGCCAACCTAAGGCAAATCTCGAGCGATCGTTTGGAGGGGGTCGGTAGAATGGCATACTCGGACTTGGATGATGTGGATTACCTTGTTGAAGACAACGTAATGGATGAATTTGCTTGCCACCGGAAATGGAAGAGACCCATGGTAGAATGGCACATTGGCGGTGCAAGCTAGGAACAAAATGCAAATGCTGGGAATGATTCTGGTAACTGGGGAAGAACCCAACAATAGAGAGTGAATTCACTGTTTGAGTAGGTCATAGCATGTCGAGGAAACGGAGAGGATCCCCAGTTAGTGCCGAAGATAACACCTAGCGCTTGAGCGTGCTCTCAAGAACTTGAGCATTTCCATATTCATCAAGGTTTTACCAACATCCGTGTCAAGGATCCTGGCAACACAACATACCACCATGATGAACAACGATGGACGATGCAGATGCATAGGAAGATAACATCAACTCAGATTTCGCCCTAGCGAGGCCAAGGAAACAAAATCTGGATGATCGGCCGAGAGACATTTAGCACTCCGCTTCCAATGTTCTCCTTGACGTGCTAGTGTAACCCATTCATAGATATGGTTTGATAACTAGAACATCAAGTAAAGGTCGGACTTCGGAAGCAATAGAATCCATAAGGAACGGTTACGGAGGTAAATCCTACGAAATCCTTATGGGGAGGTGGCCAACTTCCGCAATCAAGATATTATAATAACAGGTCTACCGGATGGGTGTGTTGGCCACGACATCCACCTTGCCGGTTATTGAGAGACCAATATTATAATTCTTGGGAAATGTTCCAACCATCACATCTGCCTGAGATTCAGATCTGGTTGGTGTCAGGATATCCCAGACTCATCAAGTCTATAAAGAAAAATGAAAGTTTGCAACACAATTCGACGAGATGACGTTGCGAAATTCTCGGGAAATGAACTATGATAGCAAGCTCCAAAACATGAGCTGGTTCTGCTACAAACATGTGAACACATTGTCCCAGACAAGCATGCCCACATGGTAGTCTTACAATAAAACACTACCGAGTTCAGGAGGGGGAACCATCAACGAGGGTATCGAAATCCCTACATAAGTCCGGATTAGCTCTTATGAAGGAACTCCTTCTCCTTGAACAAATCAATCAGTGGCTTGGTGTGCTCGGGACACATATGGAATGAAGGTTGCAAGTCTCCAAACCATAGAATACTTCGCACATATGCATGACTGACTTGGGATGATTCCAGAGGAAGCAAAACTAACTTTCTCAAATTCACGGCGGCAACTTTCACCAAATGCACGTGTATAAGAGGAAGTCACTCCTTTCATCAAACAAATACTTCATGAGCTAGCATGAAGAAATGCTTTCAAAAGTTTCCAGCACTAGCTTAATGTTCAACAACATCATGGAGGAGATAAGGATGTTGCCAATGGGCTCAACAACAATTCATCTAGGTTTCCTTTTAAAAGGAATTCCATAGTTAAGTGAACACGGTGATAGCATTGGTCAGACCAAAGATGTAATGGTGTATGCTCGAGGGATCAACCACGAATAAGACAACATTACGAGCATCGTTGGTACTGATTTGATTTGACGATAGCCCACACTCAAATCAAAGGATTGATAAGACAATAGGTCCAGCAACTGATCATAGGGATCAATCGAGGAAGATATCATCGTTCTTCAACACACACTACACTAGAATATCCCTTTGGAACGAACTAAGTCAGGCAAGCTTTTATCTTCCAACTCTCCAAGTTGTTGTCTAGCTTAACCAACTAGCTCCGGGATATCCAACACAGATTCTTGGAGAAAGGGTGGTTCACAAGAAACCAACTTGATCACAAGCCCAACATAACAGTCAGGAAATAACCCGGTAACGCTTCCAAGAAGATATTTGGAAAGTCACGAACCACCGGTTTGTTACTAAGCTCGAGAACAATCTTGCCTTTCAGGGCAAGACGATATGATCAAATGAGCGAGGACTTGACAAAATCCTAACTCATCAATCGAAAGGTGCACCAGGAAGATGGACAAGGTAGCACGATAAATCTTAGAATGATGATTCAAGAACAAACACGTTAAGAATGAGGTTATTGTCCATTTATCTACCAAGCAACAAGGTTGCTAGGAGTATTGATTTCACACATCACGATTCACTTGTCGACATTCCGGTTGCGACAACACGGAACCGAGGGATGAATAATGATGGCGAGAAGTATCACTACATCAAGAATTCACAAGAGCCGGTGCAATCCTCATGAAAATCCTGACATAAAGACGGTAATACTTCAGGGTAGAACAGAATCAAAAGCTGGATTGCATCTGATCTGTGGAAGACAACTTCTTTGACCCGATCCTGGATATGGATGAGGTACTGGAGTTTGTTTCTCCTAGTCATTCCGTGATAGAATGGCTTGACGGACCACAAGAGTAATAGGCATCGATAAACGAATGCACGCATACTCTTGACTATCAATTGATAGACGAGGGTCAGAAGGCAACTAAAGAGAACATCTCAAAGGAACATATAATTTTCTGAGTTGTGGATGCATAGATTAGTATGTCGAACCAAGTTCAACATATTTCTTCCGGATAACCCATGCAGAGAGGTAGGACTGGCAGAGTCACAATATAGCATGGAGAACTCATCAAAAATAATCCTGTTGTGATATTTCAGTTCAACGAGGAACTTCTGCCATAAGTAGTTCATGGTATTTGGAAGAAGGATGTACCACGAACCTCGAGGACTATCGCAAAGTTACTAATATCCTAAAGGCACTAGCAATTACTATCAACATGAAGTAGGTAGAGTGAATCTCCGGTTCAAAACCCAAGGAGTAGAATACCTACTACTAAGTAGCATCACGGGATGCTTTCGAGGATAAAAGCCAGAATCATCACACTGGGATCACAAAACATTGCTAGATTACTAGGTGACTCCCTAAACACCTAGGGCCATAATAGTAACTCCAACATAATGTCAAGGCAATAGAATACCCCAACTCAACAATTAGTGTGATTGAGCTGGCATAAAGGAACATCGAAACCAGAGGGAAAGGATTTTGCAAATGCATCAGACTATTTAGAAACCTGTAATGACTCGGACAGCATAACGGCTGTAAATGCTCAGAAAAGATTTGAGACATTCACAAAAATGGTGGCATAACCACTCAGAAGCACAATATCAAGATTTCGAGATCAACAATTAACATACAGTAGTAGTAGAAACTGAAACGAGGCTTAAGTCCAACAATCTATAAGTCTACGGATTAGTAACACGTGATCCTGATAGAAAGAAGAGATAGCCTAGTTCTTAATCCCCGCAGGAAAGATAAGATGACTTAGATCAGAAGGCATAAGGTATAAGGAGTAAAAAGAGCCTTACGTTCCATCCCACAATCAATTCCCTTATATAACTAAGAATTTCTAGACTCAACTTCGACCAGTTTGGCTTGGTAATCCTACAGGCAGTCAAGCTCTGATACCAATGCTGTCAGGACCCCGACTCGATGCCACATCGATCTAGCATGTAACACCTCATATCACTTTGCGGCCTCACGCACGGTATTCCCACGGGGGTCGCCTTACCTTTGCCCGGGACCGTTTGCGCCTTTTGGTACACGTATATGACAGTGTCGCTAGCATCCACATGATAAGGAGCCCGGGCTGACATGGCTAGTCGTAAACCCAAAGTGGCACAGACTTACAGGGACAGGCATCCATGACCCAGCATCGAACGTGTCGGTCATCAGCGAGTGAATCCAGGCTGTAGCACTGGGCTAGCAGGACTCCGGTAAACCGGGCTGTAGCGGGCTAACAGGACTCCGGTATTCATCGCGTGACATTTCCCCGAAGGGACAGACACAGGAACGAAGAAGGACACATGCCGGCCAGCCTAAGTGTTCCGGAGCAGTAGCAAGCTACCATGGCTCAGTGGAAACACTAGGAGACATTTCCCGGTAAGAGAGGCTACTAAAGATAAACAACTAGATGGTCAGATCCCACACATACCAAGCATTTCAATAACATACACACAATATGCTCGATATGTGCAAATACAACATGGCATCACAACATGACTCTACAAATCAAGTATTTTAATCAATAGGCTCCGAGGAGCGAGATATTACAAACATGGGTCTCATGACCCAACAATCAGAGCATACAAGTCAAAGCACAAGCGGAAGCTATCATGTCTGAGTACAGACATCTATAAATGAAAAAGGCTGAGAAGCCTGACTATCTATCAGATCCTGCCGAGGGCACAAGATCGTAGCTGAGGTATCAAGCTAAACGTCGAAGTCCAAGCGGAACTACTAGTGAGACTGAAGTCTCTCTGCAAAAACATAGAATAGGCAAACGTGAGTACAAATGTACCCAGCAAGACTTACATCAGATCTATCTACACATGCATCATTATCAACAAAGGGGGTGGTGGAGTTTGACTGCAGCAAGCCAGCTTTGACTCGGTGGCTATCCTAAACTACGACTGCAAGCGACTCTTTTGAGGTGGCGCACACGAGTCCACATATTCACCAACCAATACACCACTATGGATCCGCTCCCATCTCCCTACGAGAACGCCATCCATAGCACTCACGCTTATCTTGCGTATTTTAGAGTATCCACTTTCACTTGTCTATGAACTGATATAAGCAACCCAGAAGTCCTTTTCCGCGGACACGGCTATTCGAATAGATGATGTTAACCCTGCAGGGGTGTACTTCTTCACACACGCTCTCACCACTTACCGCCGTTTACACGACATGTACTCGGCAACCTTCAAGCGGAAGCCCAACGTGGGTGTCGGCCACGGCCTGCCTAAACACTCGAGTCTCTAGTCCAGGTTTATCGCCTATTCGGGTTCCATCCATGAGGAGATCCGGCCGGAGTTTCGCTCACAGCCCCAAACGATGTGAACAGGGTTCCCGAGACACCAAACGGGCGCCCAGTACACCGTGCCACGTGCCTACCGCATCACAGCCCACCCCTACGGTCAGCGCTGCCCACGGCCTCCAGCATACTACAAACACCAGAAACTACTTGCAACTCCTGGACAGAGGACAAGGGTGATCAAGAAGCCGAGAGGGTCCATTGGTTTCGGGCCCAATGCGTGGTAGTAGCTGAATCGTGGATCACAAACACAGAACTCAGTTCCTGAGGACGGCTGCAATGAGACAACCCACCATGTACTCCTACATGGCCTCTCACCGCTACCTTTACCAAAACGTGTTCACACACTTAGCTCACACACAGTAGGACATGTTCACACGCCTCTGATTCATCCCCGATGAATCAGACCTGACTCAACTCTAAGCAGTAGCAGGCATGACAACAAACATGAATGAGTAGGCACAACAGGGCTCAAACAACTCCTACTCATGCTAGTGGGTTTCATCTATTTACTGTGGCAATGACAGGTCATGCAAAGGATAAAGGGGTTCAGCTACCGCAGCAGGTAACAGATGAATCGGTGTTGTCCTAATGCAGTAAAAGAGAGCAGGAGCGAGAGAGTAGGATTGTATCGGAATGAACAAGGGGGTTTTGCTTGCCTGGCACTTCTGAAGATAGCATTGAGTCTTCATCAGTGTCAACGATCACATCATCGGTATCACGTCTATCGAGAGGGGACAAATACCGGCAACACAGAAGGGAACACAATCAATGCAATGCACAATATGATGCATGATCATGACATGGAAAAATGAATGTGTTTTGGACTAATGCAACTAGCAACAGATTAAATGAAGTTGGTTTGAATACAAGATTCAAATTCAACCTCCATATGTGATTATTCAAATGCCATTTAATTGATTTGTGCTAAACAGCACCTATAAGTTGTTCTAACATGCATGAAAATGGTACAGATGGATTCCTTGAATTTTTTTGATAATTTTTCATATATAAATTATTTAATTTGGAGTTACGGTTAAATTTCTATGAATTTTAGAAGTTTTAGGCATTTTTCTGGAATTTCAGAATTAAATTAAATCCAGAAAGCATTACTGCGTCAGCATGACGTTGGCATGACGTCAGCAAGTCAACAGGGGCCGGCTCGGGTCAAACCTGACGTGTGGGGTCCACACGTCAGTGACACAGGGGCTAATCCCGCGTTGACCCGGGCTTTGACCCGCTACGGGGCCCACTGTCAGTGTCACGGGGTTAGTTAACAGGGTCATTAGCCCCTAACGACGACGCCACGTCAGCACGCCGGAGACCAGCCGGCGGCGACCACAGAACACGGCGGGGCACGCCGGACTTGCGCTAGAGGCGTCAGTTTGGCGCGCTGAGGGCACCAGGGGATGGCCCTTGCTCCCGCGCATCCAGAGGACCGAGTGGGAGGTCGTGGGGTCGCCGGAACTCATGCCGGCGACGAGCTTTGGCGGCGATGGTGTTCGGTGGTGCTCGGGCGCGTCGCTACGGTGCATCAGTGAGCAAATGGAGAGGCTGGGCAGCACCTGCTAGACATGGGGAGCACTAAGAGCAGCTCAGTGAGGCCAGGGGAGCACGGAGGCTATGCGTGCAGCAGCAATGGCGGACGGTGGCTTCGGTGCTCGTGGGGAACGGCGCTACGGCACGGAGGGGAGCATGCTGAGTTAGGGGAGAGGGTCAGTGACTCACGGCGATGACGAGGGGACGCTCGGCGAGGTCGGGGACGGTCCGGAGCCGGCGAATTTGACGAAGATGGCCGGCGGGTCCGAGGTAGAAGACGACGGCGATGGCGGCGATGCAGGGCTTCCGGAGGGCTGTGGATAGGTGGGGAGGAAGAGGGGGTCGAGGCGGAGCTCCTGGGTGCATCGGCGAGGCTAGGGGTGGCCGGTGGCCATGGGTACGGCGACGATGACGGCGAGCTCCGCTCGGTCGCGGGAGGGGAAACAGAGGAGCGAGGGGGAGGGAGGTCCAGAGAGCGAGGGAGAAGTGAGAGGGGGTCGAGGACGTCTCCGTGGCGTCGCGAGGAAGTCGGGGAGGCTGCCACGGCGAAGCAGGAGGTGGCCGGCGTCGGCGCGCGTGCGTCCAGCACGCAGCTGCTTCGGGGCGAGGGGGAGGAAGATGACTGGCAGCTGGGCTGCACAGTAACGGGCCGCGCAGAAGCTGGGCCGGCTACAGGTAAGTGGCCCAGGTACGGGTCTTTCTCTCTCTCTCCTTTTCTAATTATCTCAGTTTTCTATTATTCTGTAAATTTAGGGCTTTATTAAAAATACTCAGACACTTTCAAAAATCATGAAACTAATCATGGCTACTGTTTAGAATATATCCAACAGTAAACATTTTAGTTTATGATTATTTGAGCATTTGAAATATTTAATAGCATTTAAATGCCCAAATGAAAATACTATATGATTTAATTCAGTGACCAAATATGTCCTGCAAAAATATAAACCATTTTTGGTAGATGCTTCCACCTCAAACCAGAAATGTTGAACATTTTTAGAGGACATTTTGAGTTCAATGAAAAAGGTTTTATTTTGACCCTAGTTGAATTCATTTGGTGCTAGGGCTTAGTCAATCCCCATCTCAGGTTTAAATGAAATTTAAACATGATGTAACACTCTAATGCATGCACTTGGCATTGTCAGAACTAGGGATGTGACAAGGAGCCCCTGGTGCTTTACCTTGCAGCCAATCCCTAATCCGCCAGCGCAGCTCTGGTGGGGGTTAGGGAGGAGCGTCGGAACAAAGCCACGACATCCACTCGGGTCGAGGCGCAACGTGAACAAGAAAGACCCACAGAGACCACCGCGACAGCCGAGAAGGATCAGCCGCCACTGGGGAACACGCTCGAGACAGCGGGAACCCCTCCCCCTAGCGACCAGCCGCTGGGGGCTCCCCTGCCTTAGGAGGCGCCGCGGTCTCCAGAGGGCGCCATCGACACCAGCACTCCCAACCAAGTCAAACATCCTGTGTACTTCGTCAGCACAGTGTTGCGGGACGCAAGGGCGCGGTACCCCATGCCTCAGAAACTTCTCCTTGCACTATTGGTGGCCTCGCGCAAGCTGCGGCATTATTTTTAGGGCCACCCCATCAAGGTCGTCTCAGCGTACCCTTTGGAGAGGGTGCTCAGGAGCCCCAATTCAGCTAGAAGAGTCGCTGAGTGGAACATTGAACTGCAAGCATTTCAGCTCGAATTCTGCACAACCAGAGTCATCAAGGGGGCCGCCTTGGCAGATTTCGTAGCAGAGTGGATAGAGGCGCCGGGCCTAAAGGCTGATGAGGATCGATCCCTCTCCCCGGGAAGCGAGGCGCCGGACGGTTGGGTCATGTACTTCGACGGGGCGTTCTCCAGGCACGGCGCGGGGGCTAGTGCGGTGCTTTTATCTCCTACCCAAGACAAGCTCTATTACACCGTGCAGCTCTATTTCCAACACGGAGAAAAGGTCTCCAACAACATAGCAGAATATGAAGGCTTGATAGCAGGCCTGAAGGCCGCGGCCGCCCTAAAACATCTTACCATCAAGGGCGATTCACAACTCCTCGTCAACTTCTCCAACAAAGTATATGAGCCAAGGGATGAGCACATGGAAGCCTACCTTGCGGAGGTCCGCAGGATGGAGAAGCAGTTCTGGGGGCTGGAGTTGCAGCACATGCCCCGTGGCACCAACCAGGAGGCCGACGACATCGCCAAGCGTGCATCCAGGCGACTGCCTCAGGATCCTGGCGTCTTCGAAGAGCGGCTCTTCAAGCCCTCGGCCACGCCATTGCTATCAAGTGCGGCGCAACCTCGGGAGGAGCTCCCCCAGCACCTTCCTCGGGAGCCCTGGCCTGTGGCCCGGCCTCAGGGGCACGATTGCTCTTGGCAATGGAGCCTCAGGAGGGGTGCTGGATCACGAAGCTCCGGAGCTATTTGACACAAGGGATCTTGCCAGAGAAGGAGGAGGAAGTGGAGCGCGTGGCGCGCCAGGCCACGACATACTGCATCAGCGATGGGGAGCTCTACCGAAGGCGACCGAATGATGTGTCCCTGTGCTGCATCTCCAAGGAGCAAGGGAAGGAACTGCTAGCGGATATACACGGTGGAGACTGTGGGCATCATTCATCATCGCGGACCCTCGTTGGCAAGGCATTCCGCAGTGGATTCTATTGGCCAATTGCTCTCAGTGATGCTATCGAACTGGTGAAGGCTTGCGAGGCCTGCCAGTTCCACGCCAAGCAGATCCATCAGCCGGCTGGAGGTCTGCAAACTATACCCCTCTCATGGCCATTCACAGTCTGGGGGCTGGACATCCTGGGCCCATTTCCTCGGGCGCCAGGGGGCTATCGTTACCTCTACGTCGCCGTGGACAAGTTCACTAAGTGGACTGAAGTGGAGGCTGTCCGTACCATCCCCGCAGGGTCTGCAGTCAAGTTCATCAAGGGCATCGTGAGCTGGTTCGGGGTACCAAACCGTATCATCACCGACAACAGTTCGCAGTTCACTAGTAATCTCTTCAAAACATACTGTGCTAACCTTGGAACGCAGATATGCTACGCTTCAGTGGCACACCCCTAGAGCAACGGTCAGGCCGAGCGGGCCAACGCGGAGGTCCTGAGGGGCCTCAAAACCAGGACATTCAAGAAGAAGTCGGAGGCCTGCGGCCGAGGTTGGTACGACGAGCTTCAGTCCGTGTTGTGGTCCATCCGCACAACCGCGACAAAGCCAACCGGCGAGACCCCATTCTTCCTGGTCTATGGAGCTGAAGCAGTCCTCCCTCACGAGGTCAGACGTCGCTCCGCGTGGGTCCTGGCGTTCGACGAGGCACAGCAGGACGCCATGCGGGGGGCGGACCTCGTGCTAGGGGAGGAGCATCGCCGGGAATCCGCGCTCCGAGCAGCAAGATACCAACAAGCGCTACGGCGATACCACTGCCGCAACATCCGCCCCAGGACACTCGAGGTAGGAGATCTCGTGCTCAGGCGGGTCCTCTCCAGGGAGGGACTGCATAAGCTCTCTCCCATGTGGGAGGGCCCGTTCAAGGTTGTTCATATTTCCAGGCCCGGCTCCGCGCGCCTGGAGACTCGGGAGGGGTGCCCATCCATAACGCGTGGAACATCCAGCACTTCCAGATGTTTTACCCTTGAAAAGGCCCCGAGCCTGTGAAGAAGGCGAATGCATGTGAAGCTGTTGCATTTTGGAAAAGGCCCCGAGCCTGTGAAGAAGGCGAATGCCTGTGAAGCTGTTGCGTTTTGGAAAACGCCTCGAGCTTGTGAAGAAGGCGAATGCCTGTGAAGCTGTTGCGTTTTGGAAAAGGCCCCGAGCCTGTGAAGAAGGCGAATACCTATGAAGCAGT
>NC_041381.1:535884107-535895458 GCF_002162155.2 Triticum dicoccoides | reverse complement strand
AGCAGTTGCGTTTTGGAAAAGGCCCCGAGCCTATGAAGAAGGCGAATGCCTGTGAAGCTATTGCGTTTTGGAAAAGGCCCCGAGCCTGTGAAGAAGGTGAATGCCTATGAAGCTGTTACGTTTTGGAAAAGGCCCCGAGCCTATGAAGAAGGCGAATGCGTGTGACGCTGTTGCGTTTTGGAAAAGTCCCCGAGCCTGTGAAGAAGGCGAACGCCTGTGAAGTCTGTCCTCACAAGAAAGGCCCGGAGCCTGTGAAGAAGGCGAACGCCTGTGAAGTCTGTCCTCACAAGAAAGGCCCGGAGCCTGTGAAGAAGGCAAACACCTATGAAGTCTGTCCTCACGAGAAAGGCCCGGAGCCTATGAAGATGGCCAATGGCTATGAAGCTCGCCGCCCGTGACACTCTCACGTAATAATGAGTGGGGTTGTACAGGCCCCGGAGTCTCAGGAGCGCCAGCCTCAGGCCCTGGGGCTCCCTCCCACGCCCAGTGGCAGCACTTAGCTCCGCGCTGGTGAGAAGACGTCGAAGACTAGATTAGGTGCCAGACGCGGCTTTTCTCATTTCCTTTCTGCAGTTGGCTTGTTCATCCCCATTCGAGATTTTATTGAAGTTGTTGTCGTTTTTGGCTTGTGACTCTTTGCCTGTTTCGCTCTCCTACCCCGATTTCTCTCTCGCACAAGTCTCATGAGGGAGCAACGCGGGCACCCTCGTGAGCATTTTCTGCCCCTCTCGTTCGAAGCTTCCCTACCCAGGTCCGCGCAGGAGCACCCCTCCAGTCCGTGCCCCACGGGCACCGCGACGCAAACACGGGACCTGGGTCGGTCGCCTCCGCAGCTGAGGCCAGGAACTACTTCTCCAAACTAACTCTCGCAGGATGTGAAGCGTTCGACGAGGCCTCGGCTTCGGGAAGCAAGGGTTACGGCAGGACCCACCCCCCAAGCTAAGTAATTTCTGCGTGTAGGAGTGCGACACGAAGGCACAATACCGGAATAGCGAAAATAGTACGATAATTAACAGTGATAGTCCAAGCACACCCTCGCGGGGCCCTACACTACTGTCTCTTTGCGCAGGAAAGGGAAAAGGAACAAAATAGGCGCGACTCGCCCGACACAACCTCGCGAGGCTCGAACTGCCTCCGGAGCTCAGGGAGACTCCATCTCGCGCTTCACTGAGGTGCGATGGCGGGTGGACCCGCTACCTCCCTCCAGGCGGGCGCGGCGGCGCGGAGGCTGATCGCTGCCACCGCCGGAGGAGTCGCTGCTCGAAGGAGAGCCGTCGAAGCTTGACGAGCCACGGGCGCTGCCGACCATGCGCGCGCTGTCGTCTTCACCATCGCTGGGGAAGGGCCCACGGCCGTGGGCGTCGTTCTCCGGGCAACACCCAGTGCAGCGACCATATTCCCCGAACACCCTCAGTAGAGGGTGGCATCATCGTCAAACTTAAAGTGCGGGGTGCACCGCCGGCTCAGGCCGCGCGTGCGGGCAAACGTTTGCCAGCCGCGGGTCAAGGCCAAGATGCCGGCTGAAGAGACCTCCAGTGAAGCCTAGTAGGCTCGGCTGCAGCAACCGTCCGCCTGAAGCCAGAGGCCGCCCGGGGCGCCGGTCGGAAGCTCGTCTAAGAGGAAGTGAGGGAGTTGGGGCCGGGTGCTGGCCGGTTCCGCCGACCACACAACGAACTCCGGCAGAACCTCTGCCGAGTGGGAGCGCGGCCTAGAAGGTCGGGCGGCCACAGCGCGCCTCCCAGCGGCGGCCTGTCGCCCGTCACCGCGCGGGAGATCGCCTCCGTGGCCGCGGGGAGCCACAGAGGGAGTTGCTGAGAGTTTGCGAGGACGGCCTCGACCACGCTTGGGCAGGGGAGGGTCAAGCCCCACCTGGTGGGCCTTTCCTTTCTCCGCGGCCGAGAACCTCTTGGGCGGAGACATGAAGAAGAAGCAGAAGCAAGGGGGAATGGATTAGAAGGGCAAGCGCCATCCCGTACTTAAAGCCAGAGGAGGCCAACCGCCGGCCACCACGATCACAGGTAATCGTGACCAGTTTTTGCATGCATGGACTTGCCAGTCCATGCAGTTACCAAGGCGTCGTGGGGGAGCGGAGCCGCCCACGTCCAATCAACCGCCACGCGGCGCCCGAGGCCGCAGGCTGTTAGGGCACGCGGCGCCCGAGGCCGCCTGCTGTTAGGGCCCGCGGCGCTTCGCACTTGCCCCTTCGCCTCTCTGCATAGCCAAGTTCGGGCGCGCCTTGGGCCCGGGGGCTACTGTCGGTGTTCTAGGAACGGGGGTCCCCAGACTTGCCTGCCTGTGGCCTGCGGCGTGGCTCAAGGGGCGGCCCAACATGGCCCATCTTCATCAACACAAGCTCAAGACCCTCGCGAGGGGCCAAGCCTCGCGGGGCGGACGACAGGAGGCTTCCTCAGGCACGGCCTCGTCAGGCTGGCTCGCGACGAGGCAGAGAGATCAAGGCAGGGTACCTCGCGAGGTGCCCATGACGCAAGCCATGACGACCAAGGGCGCCAGGCGGGCGCCAGCCCGCGCAGTGTCCTTCTTTCCTCTTTGGTGCAAAGGGAGCAAGCGCACGCGAGAGCATCAAGCAAAGGCATCCATTTCGGTGCAACAAGACCAAGACCGTTGCAACGGCAGGATGGAGGTCATCGTGGAGCCCAGGAAGGCGTCACCACCAGAGCCTTTGGCAGGCGAGGACCAACTTTGGTCAGGATAAGTGTACTAGATGTTCCCCTTCAAAATTGCTAATTGTTGGCGCCCTTCCCCCTCAACATTTGGGAAGAGGCCCAGGGACTTTGCCTATAAATAGGTCTAGCCACCCCCGGGGTAGAGGCATGGATAAAAGCATCCGAAAAGAGAGCGACTGAACTCCCCTAGCACTTCATCACGCCAGCCAAGAACAGACCCTCGCGAGGCTGTTCTTCCTTGTACTGTTCATCATTAGCCCAAGAGGCAATCCACCACACACATAGTGGAGTAGGGTATTACACCACAATGGTGGCCTGAACCAGTATAAATCCAGTGTCTCTTGTGTTGTCCCTTTGATTGCTTAGTTCATAGCAAGGCGGTGAGGAGTAGGCAGACAGAGGGCAAAGTCTCTGCGCGCACTCCAGTGTTCGAATCTAGAGGGTCTGCCGGAACCGCAAATCCGACAGGGGCACATGCACGAACAGTGACTACTCGGCTGCCATCTAGGTCATGTCGGCTATGTTAATTAGGACATCTATCGACAGACCCCTTTTCTACGAGTTTATGTTTAATTTGAGCTTTGTTCCTCGTCTAGTTTGTTCCTCGGGATTCATGTTGTCTCCTTTGGGAAGTGAGGTTATGATTTCTTGTCATGTGGCATTTTTTCGTGTTATATGTTATAATCCAGCGCTTCAGATCAAAATGACGACAACTGCGCCTCCGGGCCACGTGCATGAAGACTTCTCGACAGTCATTGACAAGGTCAAGCCGGCTCCGGTAGACAAAAGAAAACTAAGTACTACTCCACTATATAGGCAGGAGCCTCCGCTCTTGCTTTCTAGTGTTGCTCTCTTCACACTGTCTCGGCCTCTCAGATCTAAACACAACAGCGGTGGCCACACACACACTCTCTCTCTCTGCTCATCGCTAGTCACAGATCCAGCCGGATCCTCTCTGCCGGGGAAGGTGAGAAGGTGCAACATTCACGTGGTCGTCCTCGGCGACGGCTCTTACCCACTGCTGGGCGCGTCCGGATCAGCCTGCCTTGCCGTTCTCTCCCAAGCACCGCTGGCGAGGGAGGGCCTCCGACCCCTTCTTCCTCGCTGCCGTAGTGTGTGAAGATCCGGCCTCCCGCCGCCCACCTAGCGACATCCCGGCGACCATCAGGTATAACTTCCTTCGAAACCGGCCTTGCTCTACTTCCCGAGCTCCTGACGTCGCTGCATTTTTAACTTTTACTATTTCTCAGCCCCCCTCGTAGATAGGATCGATCGGCTATTCGAAAAGCACCTAATTTTTTTACGTTTAAGAGGTAAAACTAGTTCATGCACTCGAATCTAGTACTACTTGGTTCAAACAAGGAAGAAAGGGCGTGGGGGTGGGGGAGGATTTGTTACCTGAATCTAGGACTTGGTCGAAAGAGGAAATAATGGGGGCGAAAAGTAGCAGAGACTGGCTATCCAACTGGTCTCTAGGTCTAATAGGGAAATAAAGGGAAACGCAGTACAAACTCAATATAAACCCGATCTATTGGTTGAAAACGGAAAGAAAGTAAGGACTGGGGGACAAGTCAACAGAGTAAGTCCAGCACTAGATTTGCTAGCCTCACACAGTATAAGGTGGCTATACCGAACAAAAATGGGACCAACCCAGATATCCTGTTCTGATGTTTGTTGCCCCAAGCCACTCTTATGTAATGCCACTTGTAAAATGTAGCAGTCGCACTGTTAAAAGTAAGGACACGTTAAACCAATGTTGTTTTCAATTTAATGGCTCGAGTAATATGAATCAACGACACTTCTTTACATGTCCTGCTAAAATTTCCCATTAAGATAAGTTGGTTCTTTTCCTTAGAAATGCAACTGTCCTGGTCCGCCTACTCTCCCGTGCCCAAAGTAATGTCGTATTTAACGGTTGTCATAGTTAATCCTTATGCCCACACTAATATCTAGCAATGCCACTACTTTAGAAATTGCTACTGTCCTTGTAGGATTGGCATTCAGATAAGGAACATGCTTCTTTTCATTTGATGCATGTTTCATCACTTGTTAGTCACCCTCCTTTCCACCTTTTTTGTGCAAACAGAGATATACATTTCACGCTTGATCTTAGTTGAACTGCACAAATGATATCCAAATTATAGTTGAGCATTCCAGGAGCTTCACAACCAACCTTGATGTTGCTCAATTTTATTGCAACTAATGAAGAAAAAGCTCTGTGGGTTTTGTTTTCTGATGGAAATGGAATCGGGGCTGGAGCCCTTTTCTTAAAAAAAATTGAAGAAGAAGCTCCTAGCTCACGGGACATTGCTTCATTTTAGGTGAACTGCACCAAAAGGTCCCATGAATTGAATCATCCATGTTGGTGACTGAAAGAGCCAGCTTCAGCATCCCAGTCTAAGCACCCCCGACCTCCATCCTTGCGATGCACGGTACACCTCATTTGCCACCTGCTCGACCCTAGTGTCACTGATAAAATGAAGTAATAATACAGTTAAAATAGAGCGAGTGTCATCTCTATCATTTCATTTCCAATGTAGATAAAGAAAGTGTTTCTCTTTGTTAAAGTATGTTTCATCAACTAGTCCCATTGTTAATGTTTAAGCATTTCTGCAAACTGGGGTGCTTAATTTTAGTTGATATGTACAAAAATAGAGATTTGAATGTCTCAAGGCGCCTCCTTGTACTACTGTTGTACACTGTTGTTCATCACTGGCAGAAGGTGTATCAGGGAGACTTGGGACGATGTCCAGTATGAGGTGTACCGTATGAGGCATCGTAGGGCCCATCTCGCCCTCGTAGCATGGCATACTATGATACTATCGCAATATTTTCTTCTATTTATTTTGTGTGTTTCATCAACTAGTGCCACTATAATGTAATCACGCTTTTTCATTATCTGTGCAAAAAGGGTTATTCAGCTACATTTTGGTGGAACTGCACAAATGTACGTATGGAACCGGCATATATGCAGAGTGCGAGGTGTGCCAAGTAAAAATTACCGACACCAACCATGCTGCATGCACGCATTGGCATCCACCACCACCAGTGGGATGTGTGGCGCTCTCTGTGGACGGATCTTTCTCGGCAGCAAATCCTCTAACCAAATACTAGTAGCTTATATTGACAGTTTTCTAGGGAGTACTCTTTTCTGAAAGAAGCACCAATCTATTTTTCTTTATTTGTACACTGTGTCACAACTTTGACCCAAAGGTCCAGAGCTATTTTAGGGTGATTGGCGTAGTACTCGGAGACTGATTGTAAGCATGATTTTCATTAGTTGTCACACTGATTGTAAGCATGAGCAGGTGGAAGATTAGGTTAATGCGAAGCTTACCTTAAACCCTACCGCCGCCGTTGAAACAAGGCGAGCGTCGAGGGAACCATGGAGAACGGCGGGGAAGCGACGTCGCGCCATCCGGACTCCTCTTGTGGTGGGAGAACGAATACTCTTGTGGCTCCGGCTGGCTGTGCACCCTCACGAACGGCACACCATACTCGATCGATTCGTTATCCTCTGGGTGCTCGACCTCCAACCTGTACGCCCACCACCTCCGCCTGACTGTCGCCTCAGGCGAATCTGTCTGCTCCATCGCCCATAGGAGATACTTGATGAACTCGGAGGACTGCGGCGTGACTGCCGCCGAGGAGTACATGTACATCGCCGCCCTCATTGCTGCCGGCTCGCTCTTTCCCATACATTGCCACATGGCCCGCACCGTCCTAGAAATCTCCCACTCATTGTCAAACAAACTAAGGATCTCCTTCAACCTGACTAACTTTGCCTGGTCGCCGCCAGCGATCTGCTTGATTCGCTGCTGCATCCTCTCCATAGATGTCGTTCTGAGTGGTCCGGTGCTAGCTTTGGAAGAGGGGAGGAGAGACGGTGGTCTTGCAAAAGAGAAGAGGGAGAGGACAGGAGGTGGTTTTGGAATGGAGATGATGGTGAGGAGAGGAGGTGGTTTTGCAATGGAGAGAAGATCAGAAGAGGGAGAGGCGAGACGGTGGTTTTGGAATGGAGTTGATGGAGAGGAGAGGAGGTGGTTTTGCAATGGAAAAGATGGAGAGGAGAGGAGGTGATTTTGCAATGGAGAAGATCAGAAGAGGGAGAGGCGAGACGGTAGTTTTGGAATTGAGATGATGGAGAGGAGAGGTGGTGGTTTTGCAATGGAGAAGAGGGAGAGGAGCGTGTGGCAGCGATTTAGGATCGGGCGAGAGGGCCGGCACGCTGTGACTGGATCAAAATCAAAATCAATTTAACCTTCAATTAAGAAAGTGACCCCACATTAACTAGTCTCCCTTTTATTCTGGGTCAAAATTGACCATGATTTTCGCACATAAAATATATGTTATACGTTGCAAAAATAATATAATTTGAAAGTACATTCAGATACGAACCAAACGATACAATTTTTGGTGACACGCATTCACATTTTGCTTGTCACATATAGTACGTCGTCAAACTTTGACCCAAAATACGCAAAACAACAAAAAAAATACTTCCAAGACCAGCGCCGCTCTTCCGCTCTTCTCCTCTTAAACCACCGCCGCTCCTCTCTTGTTCCAATCTAAATCCAGCGCCGCTCCTCTCCTCTTCCATTTCAAAACCACCGCCCCTCCTCTCTTGTTCCAGTCCAAAACCAGCGTCGCTCCTATACCGTTCTAATCCAAAACCAGCGATGCTCCTCTCCTCTTCCATTCAAAAACCACCGCCGGCGACTGAAGGTGCTGTGGAGAAGTAGATCGATGGATGAGTACAACCGATACATGAGGATCGCAGACGGCGACCCTGTGAAGCTAGCTAGGATGTTGGAGATACAGTCTTGGTTTGACAATAAGGACCAACTAGCGGCGACGGCGATATCCATAGCCAAATATCTGCAACAGAGCGAAAAGGCGGCGATACTCCCAGAGGGAGTCGCGCCGGAGTACATAGAGCTGCTCCTCTGGGCCATGGAGCAAACAGATTCACTGAATCCGATCGTGAGGGAGCGGTGGTGGGAGTATTGATTCCAGATGGAGCATCCACCAGAGATTGAAGGATCGAGCATCTACAGGGTGCCGTTTGTGAGGGTGTCCTGCCAGAGCGAGCCGGTGGAGTCTTCGTCGACCGAACCCAACTGCAAGAGGAGAAAAGCAGTTGGCCCGACGACGCTTCCCCGCCATCATCTCCCTCACCGTTCACATTGCCTCATGGGGCGGCTGTCTGCCACCGAGGAATAGGAGGGGGCTGCCCCCCCCCCACCCCCCAGCCCAATAGTCGGGAAGGTTGTGAATTGTCAGGAGGAGCTTAGGGTTGTCAGTATTTGTAGGTTGTGAATTGTGTTTTGTGTTGTGTATTTTGATAGTACTTTCAGATATGAATGTCTTTTGAATTTCAGATTTGTAGTATTGAGCATATGAAGAATTTTATGAATTCTAGAGATCTATTTTTAGCACTTAAAAATGTAGTTCCATAGGAGTATAAAAGTGCAGACGAGAAGAAACTGCAAGTTTCAGTTTCAGATAAGAAACTGTAAGTTCAGTTTCAGATAAGAAACTGCAACTTTTAGAGGCAAAGCATTTATATTAACACGGCCTTTTCAAACAGGGTTAACATCTTGTTGGAAGTTTTATTCATGGTCGAAAATGGAACTACTAGCCAGGTAACATCATGCTGATCAACATTCATGCATAGCACATCTTCATATGATGCACAGTCAAAATGCCCACACAAATGTCGAGTGTGCGAAACACAGAGAAAACGAGGGACGAAGTTTTGGCAAGTGTTGGACGTGGTTTTGGGCTGCCCCGTCTAGGATTTCATTTTTAACATGCGCAACCCACTACCTCCAATGGGAGGGCCTGTTTGTATTTTCTTAGGGCCGTCATGTATTGACCATCCTATGGACCTCCCATCCGAGGTTTTATTTTTGGCAGCCCAATTTATCTATTTTTTTTGAAGAAAATGCAGAGGTCTGTTCTATTTTTCTATATAAGAATAGGAATGCCAGGTACAACTTATGTTTCCCTTCTAACTATATTATATATATTTAAGTATTTTATATGTTATTATATATTATTTTTATTGTCATCATATATTTAACAGATACTTACATATGTAAGAAAACAATATCCCACATCTTATTAACTTATAAAAATAATTTCTTAACAAATAAAATCATGGATTGTTTTGGCACGAAAATCCTAGTGATTGTGTACAAAAGCTTGGTAAGATTTAAGGACGAATGTAATAATATCACTTATTATTTAAATATATTTATAACAAAATGCTCAGACCTTTTTCATTTCTTGATAACATTGCTGGCCCAACCCAACATTATAATTAGAATCGGCCGAGCAAAATCGTGTATCTAGATAAAGTGCAAATGGCCTGTAATTTTTTAGGAAATAAAATAAATGGGCCGCATGGACGCTACATTAATTGTTCACCCAGCCCAGCTAATGGCTGTAATTCAAAAAAAAGATCAAATTCACTGTAAATTATACCGCGCAAAAAAACTATAAATTCTGAAAAGATGGGTTGAATACGTGCCTCATTTTTGGAGGCTGAAATGTGGTCCAATAGGTTGAAGCCAACGCAAGTCGTTGTCAATTTAGTTAACAAATGATTCTGACATGTTAGCCGTTGGATTTACATCCAACGACCGGCATCCATCTTCAATCTCTCGTCTTCTTCCTCCAGCGCCACCGGGACCACCTCCCGCCTCCTGCCGCTAGCAGCTCTGCTTAGCACGCTTCGCTATGAAGCGCTACTCCACCATTGGCCAGGCCATCCCTCCACCCCTCCACACCTCCTGTTCTTCTCCACCGACTGCCGAACCACACCGCACTAGAACCAGTTAACCCTCATACACCTCTTCGTCTGCGACTCTACTCCCGCGTCTTCCAATCTCCGGCTCATTGCTGTCCGGGGCCTCGCCATTGTACACCACCTTGGATGCGCATGGAGAGGCTAACAGCTGGGTCCACGACCGCACACAAGGAAATGCCTCCTCATTACACACAAAATAATGATTCCTCCACCTGACATCTGGGACCCACCAGAAGGGCCTCTGTATTTATCAAATAAAGCGTGCTCCCCGCTGACTTGTTGGACCCACCAGCTATCTTCGCACGCAAGGAAGTGCCTCCTTATTACGCACAAAAAAATGAATACTCCCCCTGCCAGCTGGAACCCAGCATACTGGGAGGCTGACTTGTGGGCCTACCAAGTTGACGGGGACGGAGGGCTTTGTCAACTTAGTCAATATGAACGATTCTAGCTCCTATTATCGTACGATGTTCATCCAATGGTTGTAGTGCTTCTTCAACCTCTAGTCTTCTTGCTCCAGCCGCCCAAACCAGCGCCGGTCGTGCCGCGTGCTCCTGCCTCCCGTGGCCGGCTGTGATGCCGCGGAGGCCTCGCTGCCCCCTACTACTCCCACCGCTGGCCAGGCCATCCCTCTACTCACCCACACCCCCTGTTATTCTGCGGCGATAGCAGCCTCACACCGCAGCCGAACCAGTGAACCCTCATACTCCTCTTCGTGTGGGCATCCACTGCTGCATCTTCCCGGGCTCCGAGTCGTCCCCTTGCTAGGCCTCACTATCGTCCACCGCCGTGGTGCTCTCGGCGCGGCGTGGTCAACGTGGTCAAGGAACGACTTCCATCGGACGTGGACTGTATGTGGAGAGGCTGACAGCTGGGTCCATGGCCGCAGCAAGGAAGTGCCTCCTTATTACACGGAAAATAATGATTCCTCCACCTGACAGCAGGGACCCACCGGACGCTCCACCGTATTTCGTGAAAAAAAGATCCCCCCTGACTGCCGGGACCCACCAGCTACATCTTCGCGCGCAAGGAAGTGCGTCCGGGCAAAAAAACGATTCGCCCCCCTGACTGTAGGGACCCACCAGCTACATCTTCGCATGCAAGGAAGTGTGTCCGGGAAAAAACGATTCGCCCCCCTGACTGCTGGGACCCACCAGATACATCTTCGCAGGCAAGGAAGTGCCTGACAGTCGGGACCCACCTGGTCGAAGCGTACGTAGCATTGTCATTCTGGTCGCGAACGTGTACGTACATACTTGTAGATGTAGAGGCGTGCACGTGCCGTAGTAGAGGCGCGCACGTGTCGTAGTAGAGGCGCACACGTAGCATGTACACGTACCTACAGCGGCGAGGGTGCAAGAAAGAAAATACGGCCATGTACATACATACGGGAAGGGTCTCGAACGCCTACTCGCGCATACGTACATGGCTGGGTCGGAATGGAGAAACAGAGTCGTCGTCGTGTTCATGGGGAGGCAACGGAATGCGTCGTGTTCATGGGGAGGCAATGGAATGCGTCGTGTTCATCGGGAGGCAACAGAACGTGTGGGAGCCAACCGGCTTGGACGGAACAGGCGTTGGAAATGAGGCCTGGCGTACTGCAGAACGGAGGAAACGGCCTTGTGCTCGACCGGACACGTTCGGAATGGGGTCTTGTTGATCGGGGGGGTGTCTCGTACCGCAAAACGGAGGAAACGTACCTCCTACGGTCGAAACGGGGGTCCTGTTGATCGGGAGGGGTGTGGCGTACCGCAAAACAGAGTTAAAGGACCTCCTACGGTCGAAACGGGGGTCCTGTTGATCGGGATGGGTGTGGCGTACCGCAAAACGGACGAAACGGACCTCCTACGGTC
>NC_041381.1:535785929-535883609 GCF_002162155.2 Triticum dicoccoides | reverse complement strand
ACACTCACTGTTCATCCAATCGATCGGCTTCAGTTAGCAGCAGTAGCGAAGGAATCGCTCCATCAGGTTCAGTTAACAGCCATCGATCGATCACTCGGGTTCAGTAACGCGTAGCCTGCAGTGCAATCGCTCGGGTTCAGTTAGAGCCCAACGCCTCGCTCGGGTTCAGTTAGAGCCAACGCCTCGCACACACGCACGTACGTGTATGAGAGAAACACGCATGGCTCGGCCCCCAACCTCCCACCGTAACTGACAACTCCCCGATATTTTCCTCCCCCTCGCTTCTACCACGGTTTTTCCGTCATGGACGGCCCAAAGAATGTCATGCAGCTGCATCTCCGGCCCGCCCAGGACGAAAAGCCCATTTTCTATCATGATTTTTTGTCACAGAAGTAGGAGCCCACCACATCTATGATGATACCGGGTTTTGTCACAATTATCGTCATAGAAGTGTCATATGTATGACAGAAAAAAAATTCGTTCGGCCCAAAATATCACGGATGTGTCTTTTCTTTGTAGTGAGGGCGGTACGTTATTTACAAGAATACCATCTAATCTATTGTTAAGGCTATACTTAGCGATTAAGTGTGCCACCTTATTGGCCGAACGGCTAATCTTTGACAATTGAAGATTGTTGATCAACTTCGAGATGCTCAACGCTTTCATCTTCAGGTCACGCATAGCAGACCTGTCATAGTCCCTCGATGCAAGAGATGCTACCACAAAAGCGCAATCAGTATCTAAAATTACAGGACTATGAACAGGAATACCTATGTCGATACCGGCAATGCAAGCCCTAAGCTCTGCTTCCTCCACGCTTTGACAGGCATCAATGAAATCCCACAACCAAATTTATACTAAAAATATCAATATCTACAATACTGATTATAATGAGTATAAGAACTACATTTTATAATGATTAGGCATGGTGAATGTTGATACTCCCTCCATCTAGGTGAGTAAGTCATCTTAGGCTGTGCACTGTGACCAAGGAGGAGGGGAAAATGAGAGACATTAATGTTTGTTTGCTAATTAATAGTATTGCATGCAATGAACTAACCACTGCATGTCATGTTTGATAGTCTCAAGTTATTAAAAGCATGCACACCCTCATCTCTTATTGGTTGATATGTCAAGAAATAAGAAACGAGGTAGAAGTTAATGCACCATGCCTATGTGGTTTGGGAATATTTGGTTTTCGTAAGATGACTTACACACCTAGACGGAGGGAGTACATTTTTCTGTAAGTATGGTGAAAGTAGAGGTACATTGACTTCAGACAAAACTTAAATGCACAATACAGACTAGTTCCTCCGTCCAGGTGCGTGCCATGTCCTATCTTGTCATCACAACAAGGTTAGCTATTAGAGTACCACTACCTCCCTTCTAGTTTAAAGGGCTTGATTCAAAAATTTCACCTACTTTTAGCAAGATAGTAGAGGCGGTGGAATAGTTTTTGAAGCCTGCAAAAGTACTCAACTAATGTTGTCGTTCTTCACAAAAAAATGTGTTTACCGATGCATGCATGAACACTAGTTACTCTAACCCCCCTCTCTTCTTTAATTCTTTGCCACATCTGCATGTTCGCTATTCCTGTGTGCATGATACCAGCTAAGATACCACCATTATGGCCAGCCTTAATCATCACATGCAATAATTTAGTGCACCTTGAAATATGAACATGTGTGGGGTGTGTATGTTTTTAATGACTTGATACTATACCTAGCCCGGCATGCAAGATGACTCATTATGCACCGTTTCCCATACCTGCAGGAAGCCCGTTCATCTCCAAATCTTTTCCTCTCCATGTGTGGAAACAATATGCCTGCCAAACTCTCCTTCTCCCTCCAGCGGTCCCACCACTCCACTCCATGTGAAAAAAACCTGCATGCATGACTCTACTCCCCCCACGCTCGTCCTATCCATTGTGACCAGCAATATTTCCACCCCTTCCCTCCCCCGTAATTTAATGCAACAAATATGCCCACGTAGCTGTTACTTAACTGCAGGTGCATTGGGTCACTGACATATGGGCCCAATAGGGGTCTGGCCCACATGTCAGTGACACAACTGGACCTGCAGTTAAGTCAGTGCAGCTCAATCCATATCTTACGTAGGTGTGCCATTCCTCGCTATAAATATTGCGCCTCCCACGACATCGCTATCTCCTCCCCCTCAGTCTCACGTCGACCACCATGGCATCGCCCCTCGCTGCACCGCGCAGACGGTCACGCATCGTCATTCCGTTCCTCGCCGCCACTAGTCGAGGAGGACGCGTCGGTGTTCCGCTCCTTGCCGCTACGCGATGTGTCGCCGTTCCGTTCGTCACCGCCACTAGTCGAGGAGAACGCGTAGGCGTTCCGCTCCTCGCCACGACGCGACGCGTCGCCGTTTCGTTCCTCGCCGCCACTAGTCGAGGAGGACGCGTCGGCATTCCGCTCCTCGCCGCGACGTGTCGAGGTGGACGCGCCGGCGCTCCCAATCTCTCCAGCACATGCGTTGGAGGACGCGTCGGCTCCCCGCTACGAGGAGAACGCCGCGCCGCCCCTGCGAGCCCCCCCAGCCTTGAGGAGCTTTGGAAAGAGATGGATGTCGCCTTGTGGGAGGCTTTGCC
The DNA here is from genome assembly GCF_002162155.2 of Triticum dicoccoides. Taxonomy (NCBI): domain Eukaryota; kingdom Viridiplantae; phylum Streptophyta; class Magnoliopsida; order Poales; family Poaceae; genus Triticum; species Triticum dicoccoides. The sequence continues at coordinate 535,880,995 of NC_041381.1, read as the reverse complement.
TCCAGCAGAGTGCGCCAAAATAGAGGCGGAGAAGAAGGCCGAGGAAGAGAAGGGCACCGCGGAACAAGCTGCCTAGGGGGCCTATGTCGCATCCGAGAGAGTCAAGCAATTGGCTCTTTGGCTGAAGGCTCGTGCGAGGTCCGTGAGGGTGGCGGAGGACGCCCGTGCCGACGCCCTGAATGCAGTCCGGCCCAAGCGCCTCATCTACGCTTGGCGGTACGTGGACCGGGTGCACGCTTCCAGTGAGGAGGAGTACCTGTTGGCGCCGGATCACCACACCGGTGAGATCGCGCTCGCCTGCCGGCAAGCCGCCAATCAGAACCTTGCGAGTTGCGAGGCTGAGGAAGAGGCGTTGTGTCAGCGCGTTGGGAAACGGCCGCGCACTAGGGCACTCGTGGCGCGCCGCAAGCGCTCCTCCAAGCGTCGTGGCTTTCAGGAGGAGTATAATTTTTGTTTTGTAAGGCGATCTCATTAGTTTTGGGACGCAAATGATAAATCCCGAACGTTGAGGAATTTTTAGCGTCCTTAATTAAGTGTGTAAAAGGGAAAGTTTGGAAACATTGTGCATTCATATGCATTTTGCAAGTACGTGCATATAGCACAAACTTTACTATATACTATCGCACTACACGTCTCTCTCGATATATGCTTGCAGACTATGCTACTCCCTCCATCCAGGTCAATAAGTCATCTTTGGTTGTGCACCGTGACCAAGAAGGAGGGAAGACTTATACACCTAGACGGAAGGAATACTACTATTACTTATGTACGTGCAAATGCATGTTTTAACATTACAATGTGGTTTTTGTAAAAGTAGAAAAATAGCACTAGTCAAGCTTGTGAAACTATTCAATGCAAAACAAATGCAAAAATGCTCGTTTGATTGTATACTTTTAGCTTCCTTCTCTATGGTTATTTCTCCGTCGTACTTTGTACGGAGTATCTCACTGGTTGGAAAGGCATGCAAATTCCGAAACCACTTCCTACACCTTGTATCGATTTTTTTTCCTAAGAAGTTGTGCCATGGAATTGGAATTCCAACTTGAGTACTACTACTAGTAGGACTACCAGGGGCGGTTCTTTTAGGCTTCTAGATTAATAATCCCATAACTACTACCTCCGTCCTGGTTTATTGGTCCCCATTGTAATCTGTGTAAAATTTTGATCATAAATTTAACTAATGAAATGTTAGTGCATGTCACATGCACTACTCCATCCGTCTAGGTGAGTAAGTCATCTTAGGCTCTGCACCGTGACCAAGGAGGAGGATAAAACGAGAAACGTTAATGTTTATTTGCTAATTAATAGTATTGCATGCAATGAACTAACAAATGCATGTCGTGTTTGATATCTCAAGTCATTAAAAGCATGCACACTCTTTATCTCTTATTGGTTGATATGTCAAGAACCAAGAAATGAGGTAGAAGTTAATGCACCGCGCCTAAGTGTCAAGAAACAAGAAACGAGGTAGAAGTAAATGCACCGCGCCTAAGTGTTTTGGGATTATTTGGTTTTCGTAAGATGACTTACACACCTAGACGGAGGGAGTAACATTTTATCAGTTAAATCTTTGGTCAAAATTTAGCACAAATGACAATGGTGAGGAATAAACTAGGACGGAGTAGTAGTTTAGAAGCCCGAATAAACGAGTGAGGCGCCTTATTGTTACTCTCCACTGTGAGTAGTCTTATGGGAAAAGTTGGGGAAGTCGCCAAAAGAACTGGCCCTAGGAGCAGTAGCTAGGGATCGAGTGTGCAGATGAACCAGAGAAAGGAAATGCAGAGAGATGAAATGCAAAAAAGACGGAAGGATGTGATGGTTGCTTGTCCATTTATTTTACCAGGCCACTTATTACTTGGAGTGGTTGGGTTTTGTGATATGACGGCTTTACTGCCGCGCCACGAGCGGGGTGAGAGGTGAGACTCCCGTGCAGCGCCTCCCTCTACACTTGTACTACATCGGTCGTGGTTTATTAGTCCCCCATTGAATTTGACTGAAGATTTAACTGACAAAATGTTAGTGCATGTCAACAAAAACTATAACGTTGGATTCGTATTTGAACATAGTTTTGAATGATATAATTTTAGGTGACATGCATCACTATTTATCGTACTATATATAATGTTAGTTCAATTTTTGGGCGTACTAATCTATAGTAATAAGGTGCCCGTGTGTTGCACCGAAGAGTGAAATGCATTGATCGGGGAGTTGTTTATTTTGACAAAGGATGTAGGGGTCATCTCATATGTAATGGGTATCGATAGGTTTCTTCGGATATTATTTCATATCTAGAGCTCACAAACATCTGGGTGAAATAGATAAAAAGGTATCTTTTGCAAACAAAAGCGTTCAACTGTTCAACCTGCATCCAAAACTTGTGAAGAAATAACACTTATTGTGCTTTGCAAGAAATGATCTTTAAGAATTAGTTTTTGAGTATCGATTGTTATACATATTTGCTACTGATGACATGGCACTTTCTTATGGTCAACAGTTGGCTATACTATTAAGTAATATTAACCATGCCCTTATACACCTAGACAGAGGGATTAAATCAGGATGACTTGCAAGGGGGCAGAGGAGATGTAAGAAATGGTTCACTGTAAGTCTTTCACCAGTACTATAGTAAAAATTCATACATGGAAGATTCTAGACTAAACCATAAATGGATACACTTTTATTCATGTGCGATACTCCAATAGAGAAAGATCCTGCATGGAAGTCTCCACATGCTTAGACATCGGATTACATTGAGCGAAGAGTAAAGATCAACATTCAACTTGATAATGTGTATGTCCAGGTGAACCTCCTTGGAGTCCCCGTGCACCGCGTCGGCGGGTAAAGGATGCCATGGGTTTTCCAAGTCCACATCGGCAGGATAGTCCCAGCTCCCCAGAGTCCAAGTTCATTCGATGAGGCCCGTGTCGCCGCCCACCTGACCCGAAGGGGTAGTAACACTGACCACGCACACGTACATCGGCCTTGTGTCAGTGTCAGCGTCAGCGGCGTCGCCCCTGACACACACTACAGAGACGGGGCGGCGGCCTGCGCGGGCCTCGCTGGTGCCCACAATCAAGAGGAAGACACTGTCGTCCTCCTTTGAGACTAGTAGGCGGCAGTGATCCTCCAGCGACTCCAGCATGGTGAACGAGTAGCACGTCTCGTACTTGATGTTCTCCGCCAAGGGCCAGAAGTGACCGTTGCACGCATCCGTGAGGTGATGCACCATGTCCGCCGGAGAGCCCCAAAATGGCATCGGGCACTCATAGCAGTGGACGAAGGGCTCCTTGGAGGCATCGACCAGGCCGTCCATGAAAGGGGACTGGCTGTAGGGACGTTGAGCCAGTTGAATATATGAGCAAGTTACTACGAGATTTAATCCAAATAAGCACAAAATAAATCATGACAGCTATAACAGAGATGAAACTAATCATGTGAACTAGCATAGTAGTAGGATACAGAGTAGAAACATGAATTCTACAACTATTTCGAACAGGAAGGACAGAAACACATATGGTGCAACGGGAGTAGCACCGTTGGTGTTGAGGTTGTCGCCCATGTCGTTGACGAAGAGGTTGCAAAGGTCGGGGAAGAATTCGTCGTCAATGAAGTCGTGGCTGCCAGCAGTCGCGAGAGTGCACTCCTCAAATTTCAACAGTGCCCGCCGAATGGAGCGCAGGAGGGAGTGGCTGTAGGGGATGTTGCGGCCGCCGAATGGAGCGCAGGAGTAGCACACGAAGAAGTAGATGGTGTCCTTACTAGTACTCCCTAGTTTCTATCTATCTATATCTACTCTTATAGAAAACAGAGTTCGTGAGGATGGTATGCCTGCCATCTTGTAATATGGACCGTCCGATCTATATCTGACGGATAGAAAGGCAACTATGACAATTTTACAAAAGATACCCGCACCTCTCTCCACATTTACAGATAAGGCCTTGCCTCGTTCATCCTTATCTCCCACAACCTAGTGCTCCTCCCTTAAGTCTCTGTCTCTACTACTCTTCTTTGTGATTTATAACAAATCGAATAGTGATGCGCCGTCCATTGCATGCCCAGTTGAACACGCCTCCTCGCCTCCATCATCACCAAATGAGTCTTTTATAGGAATAGGAGTAGAGAAAAAACCGAGTTGGTGATGATGGTGTGTCGTGCAATGCACGGGCATCTTGCTATTTTTTGCATGTAAGTCCAAACACCACATAGACACAGTCTTTGAGCATAGTTCATAGTCGTTCCACGCTCGGGCATTGAAGTTTGTAACTATTTTAGATTAGAATATACTACTCCTCCGGTGCAAGTAGTAGAGCAGAGTCCTACTCTACTACTCTACTCAAGCAAGTTAGGGCATAGTACTATAGTAGGTACTGTAGGGAGTACCAGTACTGTGATCACTCAAGCAAGTTGTCTGGCATCGATATGACCCTACGCTGCTGGTATGTGTCTCGTAAGTCAAGCGGCGTGTTGTAGTCATCATCAGTTGTCCACTTCCCGCAGCACATATTCGCTTCTCCATCTTTGTCCGCACATAATCTCGTCCAATCTTCCATCCCCGCTAAGGCGCCTCCCCCCCTTGTCCGAAACCCAAGCACTAACAATGGCAGAACCGAGCAGCGTCCGCCGAAAGAGTGGCTGGAATTCGCTCCCCACAGAGGTAATCAAGCTCATTGTTTCGCGTGTGGACAATCTCAGTACCATGCCGCTCGCCGTGTGCTCGTCGGGGCTGTACTATTTACTCAAAGCCCTCAGGCCGAAGCTTTTTAAGCCTGCTCCTTGCTTGCTGATGCCGCTTGATCTTTAGAAACGGTGTGTCATGCAGCATAACGATCGTAGGGTGGTGAGCATCAACCCCCTTGACTATGATCTGATCCCCGTCAGCCTCAACTACATTAACGGTATGTACTAGGTCGGCATGAACACGTCTTGGATGGTGCTCGTCGACGGTCGCGGTAGCTGGATGCTCGTGGAGGTCTACGCCCGGCGACTGATCCCCCTTCCTTTGATTAACACTGCACTGCTTTGGCACCGCGGCCCAGAATACTCGGAATCTTACAGTAGCCAGCATGATACCAAGTTTGATTTGCTCAAGGTTGTAATCTGCCAAGTGCCCACAAGATCTGTGAATTATAAAGACTGCAGGCTAATTGCGTTCTTCAACCGCGGTCTCGCCTGTCTGATAGGTCACTGCGGTAAGTGGATAAATCTGCACGTCCATCGCAGGATCATACATCCTCCATGGCTCTCTGATGCCATTGAACACAAGGGCGTCATTTATGATGTCGACTCCTTCTACGGCTGGACTTATTGCTGGCCTACTCCAGTCATCGCTACAGACAGCTGTTACAACAGTATGTTCCTTTCCTATGATATCATGATGGCTTGCTTATATTACTGTCAACATTTACTGAAAAATATTCATGCTCATAACATGATGTTCTTAAGATTGACTAAATCATGAGCCCTTTTTTATTTGACTCCAACTTGATATGTTGTTGTAGGCCGCCTGGTGTCCCTACCCTTCCTAATCACAGAACCTTTCAAAGAAAAGTGGCATGGCAGTTGCAGGTGGTTCCTGGCTCGATCAGACAACGACGAAAGATCGATGGCCGTTTGCACATACCGGACGTGTTGTTTCCCGGAATACAATCATAGTCACTGCAAGGTCTTTGAGCAGGATCTCAGCTTCTCTGGGCCTTTAGGAATTTTTGACTAGAGGTTGGTAAGTAGCCTTGGTAGACGCTCTCTGTTTGTCAGACTGAATTAGCCGATTAACCAGGAGATAACCAATGACAAGGATCATGATGGCAGCGCGGTTTCATTCATCAGGCAAAACTGTGTGTACACAGCATACCATGCGTCTCTGCATGCACCATACCCTGATATGTGCCGCCATGCTCTGCAGCCCAAAGTAGGAGAGAGGGTCGCAAGTATCAGACTTCGACCTACTGGCTAGAGTTTCCCCCATCAGGCACCCATCTGGTTCAAGCCGTCAGCCAATCTCCACAGCTTAATAAATAGTAACGTCTAACTGAGCCAGTTAGTTAGATGCGTACACTTGGTGTAGTAGGATCTTTATTTAGTTCGATGCATACACTTGTTCTTTTTTGGTAGCCCTTTTGTAATGATGGCTGATGTTTGGTTTGGAAGAGAGAGTTGCGTCTTCACCCTTCTGGCCTACTTACTACTTCTGTTGCACCCCCAGCCCTAGTTGCTGCTGTTGTTGTTTTCAATGTACAATCAGTAGTATATTTCATCTGTTGGTTGAATAAATGTGTTGTTAGAACGACAAACACAATGTTTTGGAAGTCGTTGCACGGTTCGATCCTTTAGTTCCCCGTACCATACGTAGCTCATACTATTTTTCATACGGAACACATTTTCCACTTGTTGATAACATGCAGCCCACTGATGAAGGCCCAATAGAGAAGCCCATAATTAACTGGAAGGGAGTCTATCACATGAATCCGGCCCAGGTACATGCTCATGGTCCCCTAAACATAGATAAGTAAATAAATAAATAAAGCTAAATGCTCATGCACCAGTTCTTTGGGAAAATAGGTAGCCCAGTATCTCTTTTTGAAGAATACACAAGCTAGGCCTATTTGTTTTCTCCAAATTACTGGGCTGCAAATCTTTCAAGACGATGAGGGATGCATTCCGGCCTGGCCAAAGAGTATGGTCAATATCCGTTAAAAGTAATATCAAAAGGGGTTGAAAATTCCAAAAAAAATTATAGCAAATGGGATATTAGTTTCTTTTTTTGTTTTTGTTCTTCACTGATATCTTATATGTATTTCATTGGATTTAACATGACATAGTACTAATTTATTTTTAAATTCGTTTTAGTATGGCTATTAATTTTTGGATTAAGAATATTTCATTCCCCAGCAATTTGCGAATTTTCAAAATTTCCCACATATTTAGTTAATTTTTTGACCCTGGTACTGAATAGAAAATGGCCAGCAGTTCTAAAAATAGAAAACGGGCTGCAATAAATTCCATATGAATTAGAAAATGAGTAAAAATTATAAAAATAATAAAAATAATAGAAAATGGGCTGTACACACCACAAATTTCAAGGCGGACTTGTTTACGCTAGGCTTTGTGAGTGAACACACGATTCTAGCAGCAGTGATTGTTGGATGTCCATTCAACGACCGACGTGCTTCTTCAATCGCTGATCATCCTGCTCCAGCCACCTAAACTAGTGCCGGCGGGACTTCCTGCTCCCTCCTCTTGTGGCCCGCTGTGATGCCGCGCAGGCTTCCCCGGCCCACCCTACTCCCTCCGCTGGCCTGGCCGCACGCAATCAACTGCCTCCTTATTACGCGAAAAAAATGATTCCTCCGACTGACATCTGGGGCGCACCAGTTGGGAGGCTGACCCGTGGGCCTACTAAGTTGACGCGTACGCAGGGCTTGTCAACTTAGTCAACAAACGATTCTAGCAGCAGTAACCGTTGGATTTGAATCGAACGGTCCTACTGCTTCTTCAATCGCTGCTCTTGTTGCACCAGCCGCACAAACCAGTGCCAGGAAGACCGCCTGCTCCTGCCTCCAGTGGCCGGCTATGCTGCCGTTGAGGCCTCATCGCCCCCTACTACTCCCACCGCTAGCCAGGCCCTGTGGCGACGGCAGCCTCACATCACAGCCGAACCAGTGAACCCTCGTACTCTCCGCATGGGATCCACTTCCGCGTCTTCCCCTGCTCCGCGTCGTCCCCTTCCTAGGCCTCGCCATCGTCCACCACCTTGGTGCTCTCGGCGCGGCGTGGTCAATGTCGTCAACGACATTCCATCGGAAGAGTACTATACGTGGAGATGCTGACAGCTGGGTCCATGGCCATATCCCAGTTTTTTTGTGATTTTCCAAGTAAGTCGCTTTGTCAGGCCTGTTGGGCTGCAAATCTTTCAAGACAAGGAGAGCTTTCATTCGGCTGGCCGAGAAAATGGCCCATCAGTAATGAGAAATGGGATGTACATTTTTAAAACACATCAAACCGGCAATTAGTTTCAAATCTCTTTTTTTCATTTCGAGATTTTAAATTACATTAATTTTATGCGTGGAGAATTTGTTGGATTTTATATTGATATACATTTATTTTTAAAATCAGTTTGAATGTGAGTCAAAATTTTGGGATTAAAAACAGTTCGGACCGCACCGAAATATGCAAAATTTCGTATAATTTTTTAACCGTGGCCACAATATGGGCTGTAATGCTAACAAAATAAATATGGGCTCCAAAAAAACCTTAAGAATTAGCAAATGGGTTGTAAATTATTAGAAATAATGGCAGATGGGTTGTATGCTGTTTTCCACAGATTTGAGGCTTTCCTAAAAAAAGGTTGACGCACAAGCAGTGACTGTTGGATGTCCATCCAACGGCCGTCGTGCTTCTTCAATCTATGCTCTTCCTGCTCCAGCCCCTCAAACAAGTGCCAGCGGGACTGCCTGCTCCCTCCTCCCCGCGGCTAGCTGTGCTACCGCGTAGGCCTCACCGCCTCACCATACTCCCGTCGCTGGCCTAGCCATCCCTCTACTCACCCACACGTGCTCTTATTCTCCAGCGACGGCAGATGAACCAGTAAACCCTTGTATAGTTGTACTCCCCTCCGCGTGGGAAACAACTACCGAGTCTTCCCTGCCTCCGTGTCGTTCCCTTCCTAGGCCTCACTGTCGTCCACCGCCCTGGTGCTCTCGGCGCGGCTTGGTCAATGTGGTCAACGACCGACATGCATCTGAAGTGGGTTGTATGTGGAGAGGCCGACAGCTGGGTCCATGGCCGCATGCAAGGAAATGCCTCCTTATTATGCACAAAATAATGATTCCTCCACCTGACATTAGGGACCACCGAAAGGGCCTCTGTATTTCGCGAAAAAAACGTTACCACCGCTGACAGCTCAGACCCACCAGCTATATATTCACACGCAAGGAAGTGCCTCCTTATTATGCACAAAAAATGAATACTCCCCCTGTTAGCTGGGACCCAGTATAGTGGCAGGCTGACTTGTGGGCCTACTAAGTTGACGGGGACGGAGGGCTTTGTCAACTTAGTCAATATGCATGATTCTAGCTCCAGTGACCGTACGATGTCCATCCAACGGCCGTAGTGCTTCTTCAACCTCTGGTCTTCTTGCTCCAGCCGCCCAAACCAGCGCCGGTCGTGCCTCGTGCTCTTGCCTCCCGTGGCCGGCTACGATGCGGCGGAGGCCTCACCGCCCCCTACTACTCCCATCGCTGGCCAGGCCATCCCTCTACTCACCCACACCCCCTGTTATTCTGCACCGACGGTAGCCTCACACCGCAGCGAACCAGTGAACCCTCATACTCCTCTACGTGTGGGCATCCACTGCCGCGTCTTCCCTGGCTCCGCGTCGTCCCCTTCCTAGGCCTCACCGTTGTCCACCGCCCAGGTGCTCTCGGCGCGAGATGGTCAACATGGTCAAGGAACAGCTTACATCGGACATGGATTATACGTGGAGAGGCTGACAGCTGGGTCCACGGCGGCCGCAAGGAAGTGCTTCCTTATTACGCGCAAAATAATTATTCCTCCACCTCACAGGGGGGACCCACCGGACGGGCCACCATATTTCGCAAAAAAAATGTTTCCCCCCTGACTGCTGGGACCCACCAGCTACACCTTCGCACGCAAGGAAGTGCGTCCGGGCAAAAAAAATGATTCGCCCCCCTGACTGTTGCGACCCACCAGCTACATCTTCGCACACAAGGAAGTGCCTGACAGTCGGGACCCACCTGGTTGAATGGTACATAGCGTTGTCATTCTGGTCGCGAACGTGTACGTACATATATACTGGTCGATGTAGAGGTGCGCACGTAGCATGTACACGTATGTACAGTGGCCAGGGTGCAAGAAAGAAAATCGTATGTGTACATAAGGGCGTCGTCTCGAACGCCTACTCGCGCATATGTATGTGTCGGATTTCGGGTTCCGGCAAACCCTTGAGGTTCGAACTCTGGGGTGGACGCGAAGATCTCTCCTCTACCAACTCACGTCTCTAAGCCTCGCAAAGAATCTAGACGAGAATCATAGAGCACACGGGGGACACAAGGGTTATACTGGTTCAGGCCACCATTGTGGTATAATACCCTACTCCAGTGTGTGGTGTGGTGGATTGCCTCAGGGGCTGATGATGAAGAGTACAAAGGAAGAACAACCTCGCGAGGGATGTTCTTGTGGTGGTAGTGTTCCTTTTGAGGGGTCGATTCGAGATGTCCCCTATACTATGGTGGCTAGCCCTATATATAGAGAGAGGCCCTGGTCCTCTTCCCAAATATTGAGCGGGAAGGGCGCCAACAATTGGCCATTTTGAAGGGGAACATCTAGTACACTTATCCTGACTAAAGTTGGTCTTCGGCTGTCAAAGACTCTGACGGTGACGTCGTCCTGGGCTCCACGGTGACCTCCATCCCGCTGCTCTGTTGGTCTTGGTATTGTTGCACCGAAAAGGTAGCCTTTTCCTGATGCCTTGGCCTGTGCTTGCTCCCTTTGCACCAAAGAGGAAACAAGGACACTGCACAGGCCGGCGCCAGCCTGGCCTCGATCGTCATGGCTTGCGTCACGGGCACCTCGCGAGGTACCCCAGCCTTGATCTCTCTGCCTCCTCATGAGCCTGCCTGATGAGACTGCTCCTTAGGAAGCTTCCTGTCGTCTGCCCCGCTAGGCTTGGCCCCTCGTGAGGGTCTTGAGCTTGAGTTGATGAAGGTGGGCAGCACTGGGCCACTGCTTGAGCCACGCGGCAGGCCGCAGGCAGGCAAGTCTGGGGATCCCCATTCCCAGAACACCGACAGTAGCCCCTGGGTCCAAGGCGCGCCTGGACTTGGCTTAGCAGAGAAGCGTAGGGGCAAGTGCGAAGCGCCGCGGGCCCCAACATCCTGCAGCCTTGGGCGCCGCGTGGCGGTTGATTGGACGTGGGCGTCTCCGTTTCCCCATGACACCTCGGCAACCGTTTGACACGACAAGTCCCTGCATGCAAAATGAGTCATGATTACCTGTGATCGTCGAGGCCGATGGTTGGCCTCCTCCGGCTATAAGTACGGAACGGCACGTGCCCTTCTAGTCTGTCTCTCCTTGCCCCGCCTCTTCTTCTTCACTTCTCCCCCTTGGCTCGTCGCGTCCCATGGCGCCCCCGAAGAGGTTTTCGGTCGCGGAGAAGGGGAAGGCCCGCCGGGAGGGGCCTGACTCCCCTCCAGCCAAGCGTGGCCGGGGCCGCCCCCGCTAGCATCCCTCGACTCCTGTAAAGACTGCCCGAGGCCTCGGCGGAGGCCCCTCGCTCGGTGTAGGCCACTTGAACGGCAGGGGGAGACGCATCGTGGCTACGCGGCCTCCTCGCCCTTGATTTCACTCGGCAGACATGTTGCCGGAGTTCGTCGTTTGGTCGGAGGATCCGGCCTGTACTTGGCTTCAGCTCCCCCGCTTCTTCGCCGGCGAGCTGCCAGCTAGTGCCACGGGCGGGCTCTGGCTCCAGGCAGACGGCTGCTGTAGCAGGGACTCTTGGGTGGCGGTGGAATTATCCGTCGCCGGGAACATGGCACTGACTCGTGGCTGGCAGATGTTTGCCTACGCGCGTGGCCTAGGCCAGTGATGCATTCTCCACTTCAAGTTTGATGTAGACGCCACCCTCTTCGTGAGGGTGTTTGGAGGAGATGGCTATCGTGCCGGGTGCTGCCCCAAAGGCGGCGACGACAGCAGCAGCGAAGACGAGGGCGGGCATGCGCCTGAAGGCGCCCGCAGCTTGCCAAGCTTCGGTGACTCCCCATCCGACGGCAGTTCCTCTAGCGACGGTCGCAACCAGCCGTCGTGCCGTCACGCTCGCTTCAAGGGGGAGGCGGATCGTCCCACCGCCACGCCCTGATGAATCGTGAAGAGGGGACCGCTTGAGCTCCGGAGGGTGATGCAGATCTTCTCCCTCGTGCTGTCACTGGGCGAGCCGTGCCCATTTTGTTTTATCTGTGTAGAGGGAGGAGTATGGAGCCCCGCGGGGGCGTGCTAGACTGTTGGTTTTAATGATCATGCTATTTCTATAATTTCCATGCCGTGCTATGGTGCTGTGTGCTTAGGCGTAGGAACAACTTAGCTCGGTAGGAGGGGTTTGTTGCGGCACCAGCCTCGGGAGGCTCCAGCCAGAGGCCTTGTCATGGGTCTCGAGGCCTGCAAAAAGAAACTTGCCTTAGGGTTAGGCTTCAGCCTCCGGTTGCGGGGGCGGTCAGCTTGGGCCCAGCGTTCGCGTCGTGATGCCCGTGGGGCATTGACCGGGAGGGGTGCTCCCCCTACAAACTTAGGTCGAGGAACCTCACGAAATTAGACCAGGAGACGCTCGCGAGGGTGCCCGCGCAGCCTCCCTCATGAGGGTTGCGAAAGGAAAGAAGGTCCAGGTGAACGACAAAGACGTAAAACACAGGCCGCACAACACCGAAAGCAACTCCAACTAAAATTTCAAACAAAGAAGAACTAGCCAACTGCAAAAAGCTAATGAAAAGCCGCGTCCGGCACCTAATCTAGCCTTCGACGTCTTCTCACCAATGCGGAGCTAAGTGCTGCTAGTGGGCGTCGGCGGGAGCCCCCGAGGCCCAGGGGCGGCACTCCGGAGACTCCGGGGCGTGTACAACCCCAACTCATTATTACGTGAGAGTGTCACGGGCGGCGAGCTTCACAGGCATTGGCCTTCTTCACAGGCACCGGGCCTTTTCTTGAGGGGGGGGGGTGAGCTTCACAGGCATTGGCCTTCTTCACAGGCACCGGGCCTTTTCCAAAAGCGACAAGCTTCACATGCATTGGCCTTCTTCACAGGTTCTGGGCCCTTTCCACAAGCACTGAATCGCTCAAGGGTAGAACCTCCGGAGGTGTTGAATGTTCCACGCGTTCGGGATGGGCACCCCCTCCTGGGTCTCCAGGCGCGCGGAGCCGGGCCTGGAAACATGAACAACCTTGAACGGACCCTCCCACATAGGAGAGAGCTTGTGCAGCCCCTCCCTGGAGAGGACCCATCTGAGAGTCCTGGGGCAGATGTTGCGGTAGTGGTATCATCGCAGCGTCTGTTGGTATCTTGCCGCCCGCAGCGCGGCCTCACGACGGCGTTCCTCCCCTAGCACAAGATCTGTCCCCCGCATGGTGTCCTGTTGTGCCTCATCAAACACTAGGACCCACATGGAGCGACGCCTGACCTCGTGAGGGAGGACGGCCTCAGCTCCGTAGACGAGGAAGAATGGGGTTTCTCCAGTTGTCTTGGTTGCGATCGTGCGGATAGACCACAGCACAGACTGGAGCTCGTCGTACCAGCCCCTACCGCAGGCCTCTAGCTTCTTCTTGAAGGTCCTGGTTTTGAGGCCCTTCAGGACCTCCGCGTTGGCTCGCTCAGCCTGGCCATTGCTCCGAGGGTGTGCCACCGAAGCGTAACATATCTACATTCCAACATTAGCACAGTATGTTTTAAAGAGATTGCTGGTGAACTGTGAACCGTCGTTGGTGATGATGCGGTTAGTCACCCCGAATCGGCTCACGGGCCCTTGATGAACTTGACTGTGGAGCCTGCTGGGATGGTGCGGACAGCTTCCACCTCAGCCCACATGGTGAACTTGTCGACGGCAATGTAGAGGTAGCGGTAGCCCCCTAGCGCCCAAGGAAACGGACCCAAGATGTCCAGCCCCCAAACCGCGAACGGCCATGAGGGGGGTATGGTCTGCAGGCATTGAGTCGGCTGATGGATCTGCTTGGTGTGGAATTGGCAGGCTTCGCAAGCCTTCACCAGCTCGATGGCGTCGTTGAGCGCTATGGGCTAGTAGAACCCGCTGCAGAATGCCTTGCCAACGAGGGTTGGTGATGACGAGTGGTGCCCAGAGTCTCCGTCGTGTATGTCTGCCAACAGCTCCTTCCTTGTTCTCTGGAAATGCAACGTAGGGATACGTCGTTCGATCGCTTCCGGTAAAGCTCTCCATTTTGAATGCAGTATGGCGTGGCCTGCCGCGCCACGCATTCTGCGTCTTCCTCCTTCTCCGGCAAGGTCCCTTGCACCAAGTAGCTCTTGAGTTCCATGGTCCAACATCCCTCCTGAGGCTCCAGCGCCAGGAGCAAGCATGCTCCTGAGGTCGGTCCACGGGCCAGATCTCCCGAGGCAGGCGGTTGTGGGAGCTCCGCCCGAGGTTGAGCCGCTCCTGATGGTGGTGGCACCGCTAAGGGTTTGAAGAGCCTCTCTTCGAAGACTCCGGGCTCCTGAGGCAGCCGCCTGGATGCCCTTTTCACGATGTCGTCAACTTCCTGATTGGTACCATGGGGCACATGCTGCAACTCCAAACCCCAAAACTGCTTCTCAATTTTGTGAACCTCTGCTAGATAAGCCTCCATGTGCTCGTCCTTCGGCTCATACACTTTGTTGGAGAAGTTGACAAGGAGTTGTGAATCGCCTTTGATGACGAGGCGCTTTACCCCCAAGGCCACCGCAGCTTTCAGGCCCGCTATCAGCCCCTCATATTCTGCTATATTATTGGAAACCTTTTCTCCATGCTGGAAACAGAGTTGCACGGCGTAGTAAAGCCTATCCTGAGTGGGGGATATGAGCACCGCATCGGGCCCTGCGCCATGTCGCAAGAAAGCTCTGTCGAAGTACATAACCCAACCATATAGCGCATCACTTCCTGGGGAAAGTGATCGGTCCTCGCCCGCTTCAAGTCCTGGCACTTCTGTCCATTCTGCTACAAAATCTGCGAGTGCGGCCCCCTTAACAACCCTAGTCGTGCTGAACTCCAGCTGAAATGCTTGCAGTTCGATGTTCCATTCGGCGACCCTTCCCGCTGAGTTGGGACTCCTGAGCACCCTTTCCAATGGGTATGCTGAGACGACCTTGATTGGATGACCCTGGAAGTAGTGGTGCAGCTTCCGTGAGGCCACCAACAGCGCGAGCAGGAGCTTCTGAGGCATGGGGTACCGTGCCCTTGCGTCCCTCAGCACTGTGCTAACGAAGTACATGGGATGCTCGACGAGGGCGGGCGCAGCAACGGAGTCCGCACCCTTCGGCGAGTCATGCATCTCCTGAGGCGCAGGAGTCCCCAGCTCTTGACCAACTAGTGGAGCCCCCTCAGCTGCGAGGACGCCTCCTTGCTGAGGCTGACTTGTATCTGCTAAGGGTGTGACCCTTGAGGGGCCTTCCTGCCCTGTGGTTGCCGCAACTGGTGCGGTCTTGGTTCGGCGCTCCTCCCGGACGGCCACCAGAGCTGCGCTGGCGGAGTATGGTGTGGCGGCGAGATAAAGCACCAGGGGCTCCTGTGAACGTGGCGCTACCATTAGTGGAGGGCTGGTCGGGTACTTCTTGAGATCTTAAAATGCTTCGTGAGCCCCTTGGGTCCATTCAAACGGGCCCTTCCTCTTCATTAGCTTGAAGAAGGGCAAAGCGCGTTCCCCTAGCTTGGAGATGAAGCACCCAAGCACAGTTACCCGCCCGATAAGCTTCTGCATTTCCCTGAGAGTTTGCGGCGGACTCATGTCTTCAATTGCCTTGACCTTCTACAGGTTAGCCTCAATCCCTCTATGGGACACGAGGAAGCCCAAAAGCTTGCCAGAGGCAACACCGAACACAGACTTCTCTGGGTTGAGCCACAAGTCCACTTCATGCAGGCTCGTGAAGGTTTCTTCCAGGTCCCAGGATCTTCGCCTCTTGAGACTTTACCACTATGTCATCGACATAAGCCTCAATGTTCCTCCCGAGCTGCCGGCCTAATGCGATGTGCATCAGCCGCTGGAAGGTTGCGCACGCATTGCGCAATCCGAACGGCATGCAGGTGTAGCAGTACACCCGCCCGGGGTCAGGAAATTCGTCTTCTCCACATCTTCAACCGCCATCTTTATTTGGTGATAGCCCGAGAAGGCATCCAAGAAGCACAGCAAGTCGCACTCAACAGTAGAGTCGACGATCTGGTCGATGCGGGGGAGCGGGAATGGATCCTGTGGGCAGGCCTTGTTGAGGTTGGTAAAATCGATGCACATGCGCTCCTTCCCCCTTTCTTCGGCACAACGACAGGGTTCGCCAGTCACTCCAGATAGCGAACCTCGCGAATGACTCCCGCTGCCTCCAACTTGCGGGTTTCTTGGACGATGAAAGCTTGCTTCTCGGTGGACTGCCGCCTTGCCTTCTCCTTCACTGGGCGCATGTTGGGACAGACATTCAGGTGACGCTCGATCACCTGCCTGGGGACCCCTGCCAGTTTTTTGGGTTCCCACGCGAACACCTCCTTGTTCGTGTGCAGGAACTTCACCAGTGCCTCCTCTTGCTCAGAATCTAGATTGGCGCCTATGGTGAAGGTGGCGCCGGAGGACCCATCCTCGTCGACTGGTACTTGCCTGGTCTGTGCTTTGTCTTGGGTGAACAGCTACTTCTTCTTGGTGGGCGCAGCCCCCTTAGCCTTGAGGGGATTGGCTCTTGCGGGCTGCGCTGCTGCGGCTGCCCTGGAAGCGAGCTTGAGCGCCTGCAGGGCATCTTTCGCATCTCCGGCTATGGTGAGGACACCACTGCTCCTGGGCATTTTCATCAGGTTGTAAGCTGGGTGGGTTGCTGCCATGAACTGGGCCAAAGCTGGGTAGCCGAAGATGGCGTTGTACGGGAGGCCGATGTGGGCGACGTCAAAGTCGACCAGCTCCGTGCGGAAGTTGGCTTGGGTGTCGAACGTCACCAGGAGGCGGATCTGCCCCAGAGAGCCGGTAGGGCTGCCCCTGACGCCCGAGAAGGGCTGGCTGGGTCGGAGTCGCTCCAGTGGCACGTGGAGGAGGCTGAAGGCCTCAATTGAGAGTGCATTGAGGCCGGCCCCACCGTCAACGAGGGTCCTGGTGACGACCACCTGGCAGATGGTAGGAGTACACAACATCGGGAGTATGCCCGAGCAAGCAGTGTTGGTGGGGTGATCATCCAAGCTGAAGGTCAAGTCAGCCTTGGGTGATGCCCAACCCGGAGGAGCCGGGCTACGAGTCAGGGCAGAGCCTACCTGGCGGACGAACGGCTTGATGTGGCGACTCATGGGTGGGGCTTGCGAGCCAACAAGGAGTGCCGCGATGACCGGGAGCACCGGCGCTGCGTGATGGGTGAGGAAGAGGCCGCGCAGCTCCTCCCATGAGTCCACTGAAGACGCTGGCAGGTGGAGCAACCACATGCGCGGCACGCCGGTGAGCGCCATGGGCAACCAGTTGGCCATGACCCGGTCATCGCCCCCGGCCTTCAGGATGGCCTCCTCATATGCTAGCAGGAAAGCTAGAGGATCTGCCGCGCCGCTGTAGCGCGGCGGCATCTCTGGCTTGAACTTGTTCGGCCACCGCACCCGTCGCAAGGCGGGGATCAAAGCTTGGAGCCCCCAGGGCCCAGCGCCGACTCCTGCAGCCGGAGTAGGCGACGCGCTGCCTGCCATGAGGGCGAAGCACAAGGTTGATGGAGAGCGGGCCGTTGACAGGGAGAGATCCGGCGCCCCCCTACCTGGCGTGCCAAATGTCGGATTTCGGGTTCCGGCAGACCCTTGAGGTTCGAACTCTGGGGTGCACGCGAAGATCTCTCCTCTACCAAATCACGTCCCGAAGCCTCGCAAAGAATATAGACGAGAATCATGAGCACATGGGGGACACAAGGTTTATACTGGTTCAGGCCACCATTGTGGTGTAATACCCTACTCTAGTGTGTGGTGTGGTTGATTGCCTTAGGGGATGATGATGAACAGTACAAAGGAAGAACAGCCTCGCGAGGGTTGTTCTTGTGGTGGTGGTGTTCCTTTTGAGGGGTCGATTCGAGATGTCCCCTATACTATGGTGGCTAGCCCAATATATAGAGAGAAGGGGAACATCTTCCCAAATATTGAGCGGGAAGGGCGCCAACAATTGGCCATTTTGAAGGGGAACATCTAGTACACTTATCCTGACTAAAGTTGGTCTTCGACTGTCAAAGACTCTGACAGTGACGTTGTCTAGGCTCCATGGTGACCTCCATCTTACTGCTCTGTTGGTCTTGGTCTTGTTGCACCGAAACGGTAGCCTTTGCCTGATGCCTTGGCCTGTGCTTGCACCCTTTGCACCAAAGAGGAAACAAGGACACTGCGTCACGGGCACCTCGCAAGGTACCCCTACCTTGATCTCTCCGCCTCCTCACGAGCCTGCCTGACTAGGTTTCTCCTAAGGAAGCTTCTTGTCATCCGCCCCGCGAGGCTTGGCCCCTCATGAGGGTCTTGAGCTTGAGTTGATGAAGGTGGGCCGCACTGGGCCACTGCTTGAGCCACGCGGCAGGCCGCAGGCAAGCAAGTCTGGGGACCCCCGTTCCCAGAACACCGACAGTACAGCTAGGGCTCGTGTACATGGCTGGGTCGGAACGGAGAAACAGCGTCGTTGTCGTGTTCATGGAGAGGCAACAGAATGTGTCGTGTTCATGGGGAGGCAACGAAATGCATCGTGTTCATCGGGAGGCAATGGAACGCGTGGGAGCCAACCGACTGGGTCGGAACGGAATGCGTCGTGTTCATCAGGAGGGCTTGGACGGAACAGGCGATGGAAACGAGGCCTAGCGTACCGCAAAACAGAGGAAACGGACCTCCTATGGTCGAAATGGGGGTCCTATTGATCGGGAGGGGTGTGGCGTACCGCAAAACGGACGAAACGGACCTCCTACGGTCGAAACGGGGGTCCTATTGATCGGGAGGGGTGTGGCATACCGCAAAACGGATGAAACGGACCTCCTACGGTCGAAACGGGGGTCCTGTTGATCGGGAGGGGTGTGGCGTACCGCAAAACGGACGAAATGGACTTTTGTTGGAGCGCTACGGTCTAAACGGGAGTTCTATTCATCGAGAGGGGTGTGGTGTACCGCAAACGGGACTCCACGGGATATTGTTCATCTCCACCGTTTACCTCCTCCAGCCTCCATGGGCTACCGTCAGCCTCCTCCAGCCTCCATGGGCTCCTGTTCATCCAGACTCCACCGCGTGCTACTCCACCGACTACTGTTCAACCACCCCTCCACGGGCACCCCTCCACCGTCTACTATTCATCCAGCCCTCCACGGGGTCGTCCTGTTCATCCAGCCCTCCACACCACGGGGACTTGTTCATCCAGAGGCAACGCCACTGCTCACTGTTCATCCAACCCCCCCTCCCTCGCAACACTCACTGTTCATCTAGAAAGGCAGCATCGATTGGCTTCAGTTAGCAGCAGTAGCGAAGGAATCACTCGATCGGGTTCAGTTAACAGCCATTGATCAATCGCTCGGGTTCAGTAACGCATAGCCTGCAGTGCAATCGCTCGGGTTCAGTTAGAGCCCAACTCCTCGCTCGGGTTCAGTTAGAGCCAATGCCTCACACACACGCGCGTATGTGTACGAGAGAAACGCGCATCGCTCGGCCCCCGACCTCCCACCGTAACCAGGAACTCCCCGAAATTTTCCTCTCCCTCGCTTCTACCATGGTTTTTTCTGTCATGGACGGCCCAAAGAATGTCATGCAACTGCGTCTCCGGCCCACCCAGGACGAAAAGCCCATTTTCTGTCATGATTTTTTGTCATAGAAGTAGGAGCCCACCACATCTATGATGATATCAGGTTTTGTCACAATTATCGTCATAGAAGTGTCATATGTATGACAGAAAAAAAAATTGTTCGACTCAAAATGTCACGGATGTGTCTTTTTTTGTAGTGTATGTTGATCATATCTACTATATGATTCACGTTCGACCTTTCGGTCTCAGTATTCCGAGGCCATATCTGCATATGCTAGCTTGTCAAGTTTAACCCGAGTATTCTGCGAGTGCAAAACTGGCTTGCACCCATTGTATGTGAACGTAGAGCTTATCACACCCGATCATCACGTGGTGTCTTGGCACGACAAACTGTACCAATGGTGCATACTCAGGGAGAACACTTATATCTTGAAATTTAGTAAGGGATCATATTATAATGCTACCGCCGTACTAAACAAAATAAGATGCATAAAAGATAAGCATCACATGCAATCAAAATATGTGACATGATATGGCCATCATCATCTTGTGCTCATAATCTTCATCAACGAAGCATCATCATGATCTCCACCATCACCGGCGTGACACCTTGATCTCCATCGTAGCATCATTGTCGTCTCGCCAACTACTGTTACTACGACTACCGCTACTCCTTAGTGATAGAGTAAAACAATTACATGGCGATTGCATTGCATACAATAAAGTGACAACCATATGGCTCTTGCCAGTTGCCGATAACTTTTGTTACAAAACATGATCATCTCATACAACAATTTATATCACATCATGCCTTGACCATATCACATCACAACAAGCCCTGCAAAAACAAGTTAGACCAACAGAGCAGTAAGATGGAGGTCACCGTGGAGCCCAGACAGCGTCACCGTCAGAGTCTTTGACAGTCGAAGACCAAATTTAGTCAGGATAAGTGTACTAGATGTTCCCCTTCAAAATGGCCAATTGTTGGCGCCCTTCCCGCTCAATATTTGGGAAGATGCTCCCTCCTCCGGCCCGTCGCGACCACGCTCCTGTTCAAGCATGCCAAGACCCCGCGCTGCTCCCAGCCGCAGCGCATGGGGACCCGCAAGACCGAGCTCTTCGTCACCAAAGGCCTCCCGTGGCCATAGTAGGCTGCCTTGCCTTCACCACCGAGCTGCGCAACGTCGCGTGGCCCTGCAAGTTCAAGCCAGACCTGCCCCCTCGCTACGACGGCACGGCCGACCCTGCGGAGTTCCACCAGCTCTACGATCTGGGCATCAAAGCCGCCAACGGGGACGAGAAGGTCATGGTGAACTGGTTTCCCATGGAACTCAAGGACGGGGCCCGCACCTGGCTCCTGAACCTGGCTCCTGGCATGATCTCCTCCTGGGACGAGATGCGCACCCGTTTCATCGCCAACTTCCAAGGTACTCGCGACCGGCCGCCTGCCGTGAGCGACATGCACTGCATCAAGCAGCAACCAGGGGAGACCCTGCAGAAGTACATCCAGCGCTTCAACAATGCACGTCTCAAGATTCCCAAGGTGACCGAGGAGGCCATAATCTCAGTCTTCTCCGACGGTGTGCATGACGTCAAGATGAAGGAGGAGCTGGCGATGCATGAAGATCTGTGCACTTCCTTGGAGCTGTTCAACTTGGAGACCAAGTGCTCCAGGGCTGAGGAGGGGCGCTTTTCCCTCCTCGAGCTGCCAGCCGCAGACCCAGAAGAGAAGAAATCCAAGGCCAAGGACGTGAAGCGCAAGGGGGCTGCCGTGCTCACGGCAGAACCAGACACCAAGCGTGGCAGAGATCAGCCCGAGTCTTTCAAAGGCAACCGGTACTGTGTGTACCACGACCTCCACACCCACAACACCAAGGAATGTCAAGAGCTTCGAGCCATGCGAGAAGGGAGAATCGGCCGACGCCGCGACCGCAATGATCGCGGCTATGGCCGAGGAGGAGGAAGGAACACAGGACGCTGGGAAGACCGTGGGCCTCGCCAAGGGTGGCGCGATCGACCTCGCAAGGATCGCTGGCAGGATTAGCCTCGCGAGGGAGACTGGAGGGATCAGCCTCGCGAGGATCGTATGCAAGGAAACGCAGGCCTCCCTCCGCTACCGTCGCAGCCAAGGAGAAACTAGGACCATCATCAGGACGAGGGGGCTGGGGGCTTCCAGGAGCCGCGTGCGATCGCCTGCATCCTGGGCGGAGCTCAAGCCCCAGCCTCTCAACGCATCTTCAAGAAGTTCGCCTGTGAAGTGAATGCAGTCCTCCCCAAGCTCGAAGCCACGCGCCCCCTCAGGTGGTCACAGTGCGCCATCACGTTCAGCTCAGTGGATCAGCTCAAGTGCGCGGCCACAGCCGGAGTCCTCCCGATGCTTTCTCCCCAGTCATCAGCAATGTGCAAGTCACCAGGACCCTCATCGACGTCGGAGCAGGGCTCAATGTCCTGTCCGTGGAGACATTCAACAATATCCAAGTGCCTTACGATCAGCTTCAGCCAACCAAGCCTTTTTCCGGAGTCACCGATGGCTCCACAATTCCGATCGGGCAAGTCTGCCTCCCTGTCACCTTCGAGGCGCGCAATAACTACCGCACCGAGCTCATCGACTTTGACGTCGCCCACATTCACCTGCCATACAACGCCATCCTCGGGTACCCGGCTCTCGCCAAGTTCATGGCCGTGACTCATCACGGCTACAACGTCCTCAAGATGCCAGGAAGCGGTGGGGTCATCACGGTGCGTTGTGAAGAAAGAGATGTAGTGTGCTCCCTGGAGCGTGCTTTCCAGGCCGCATCACTTGAAGACCCAGATCGCGGGAGCGGGAGGCTCCCTGAGACCGCTCCAAGAAGAAGAAGACATCGCCAGGCCCGACCCCTCAGGAGGCAGGCCCCTCAGGGTCTGCGCCTACTCAGGGGGCACCTCCTTCTATCGCATAGGAAGGCGTTCCCGGCGCCCTCCTCAATCAGGGCTCGGTGGCTCTCTCCTGGAGGGCCACCGACCTTGCTAAGGTCACGAGGGAGGCGCTTGGGCACCACTAGGAGGCATGTTTCAGAGCATGTTTCCCTCAGGAAGGAGCAAGGCAAGGAGGGCCAAACCCTCAGGAGTTCGTCAGTCAGATCACGCAGGACTTGCAGGAGTCAAGAGTCATGAGTGGCAGCCGCCGCTTACCCGCCGCCGCTCCCCATCCAGGCGAGGATGGTGGGTTGCGCATCTGCATCGACATCCCAGGGCTCAACTCAGGAGCGCTTCTGGCCCTCATGCGTGGGGAGCTGCGAAGGCCCACCCCACGGCTACGTTCGCATGCACTACGGCTTGCCGAACGCGGCTGCGGTGGGCCAGCGCCTCATGAGGAGCATCCTGGAGGCTCAGGAGGCCAGGCGTTCCACAGTCCTGGCGGAGATGGACATGGTTCGCGAGGAACCACCATCGCCTCTGGAGCCTCCCGAGGCTCCTGGGCTGTAACGCCCGCTTCAGATGCCTTCCAGGGTTTCTGAGTTTCGCCGTGTGTTTCTTTTGTGCTTGCTCTTTTATTTTTGCATTGCATCATGTCATCATGCCATCATGTCATTTAATTTTTAAAACTCATCTAAATAAATCGCATGGATCTTCGGTCCATTTAAATTGAGGAAACTCACATGGTGGGTTCTCTTTAAAACATACCCTCCCGATATTTAGGGAGATACTATAAAATATTCCATTGTTTTGGAATCACCCATGAACCCACTTGCATATTAAATCCCTTGGCCGTTTCTTCTTCAAGTTTTGGCTCTCTAACCTTGCCAATATTTCTTTCATCATTTTCCGGAGCTCCACCAAAAATCCGAACATTTTTGGACCTTCCCAAACCCTCACTACCATCCAAATCATTTGGATTTAAATCAAATGAATTTGAATTTAAATCTTGCAATCTTGGCCTTTCTATTTTTCTTGGAACGAGCGCATTTATGCGAGTCCGGGAAAATTATCCGCGTGTCCTACTTCTTCCACTAACCCCTCTTTCTTTTCTTTCCTATCTCTGTTTTGCTTTTATTTTCTTTAGAGAGGGAGAAGAGAGCCCAGCAGCTTAGGCTAGGCCAGCCCACTAAACCCCTTGAGGCCCAACCCTTCCTAACCCTAGCCTGATCCCCTCGCAGCCTCTTCCCCTCACCCGATCGATCCCCATCTCTCCTCTCGTTCCCTCCCTGCCAGCGCCGCCACCTTCTTCTCGTTCCCCATCACGCACGCTCGCATCGCTCCAGGGAGGAGCTCCTCGCGCCTCCGCCTCGCCCCTCTCAGCCTCCTGCGCCCGTGCCCCTCCCCTGCCTCGCCTCCTCCTCCCGTCGCCCTGCCTCGACGCCCGCACCTCCGCCGGCCTCGGCCTCCCGCGGCTGCCGCTGCTGGCCCCACTGCCGAGCTCTCCACCGCGCCCTAACCCTCCTCCCGCACGTGGCCCCATCCTCTCCGCCGCGAGTCCTTCCCCTCGTCGCCTCCTCTAAGCCCCGTTGACCCGCGCCCGTCCGCCTCGGAGCCGGCCTCCACCGCCTCCTCGCCAGCGCTCGGCCTCCTCCCCGAGATCATGCTCCCTTCGTCCATGGCGCCAGCCAGCCCCGCAGGCCCGCGCCGTCGCCTCCTCCGCATCGAGCCAGGGAGTGGTGCTCCCTACGCCCGGTCCCCTCCTCCTCGCCGCCCCTGGTGCCGCTCCACTTGCGCCTGCGTCCGTCGTCCTCTGCGCCCAGCAGGAGCCCCGCGCCGCTCGTTCCCTCCGTTTGGCCGGAGTTCGTCGGAGCCCCAGCAGCCACGCCGCTCTGTGGCTTCGCCTCCCACAACCCCGCGGCGTCGCCTCGCCCTTGTCCCGCATTGCCTCTGCCAGCCTTGTGCTGCTGCTTGCATACGCCAAGGCCATCTTCAGATTTTCACCAAGTACCGTGACTGCAGCCGGTGTGCATTTTTTTTGTCAAGTCCGACTACATTTGTATGACTACATCCGATGTGGATTTCGGCAAGTACCTGGAGGCCATAATGATGTCAAGTACCACGACAGCCATGTCCCGTCAAGTTCGTCTACGGAATGAGTACCACTACGCCCGAACACCGTGGATCACCAAGTTCCACTACGATTGTTGTGTACATCTACCGTCGTCCGAAGACCCGTGTACCACGAGCGCCAAGTTCATCTACGGAACGTGTACGTCTCCAATGGTGTACCACTACTGATGCCGTGTACGACTACTTCCACGATGTCCCGTGAACGCCTACTTCCTCTACACCACTCCAAACTCATTCCGCCCGAAAACGCTCGCTTCAAAGGTATAACCCGAGACGACCGCGATGAGATGCCCTTGCATGTATGAGATGTACGATATGTTTGCACCGTGTCCGAATTGTCAGTCGTTTCCATGCCGCCGTCCCGTGGGAACCCGGAAGCCGGGATCACCCCACCATCTTGCATGACTCGCTCACGCTCGCTTCCTTTTGCACCGGTATCTCTGTGAGCTACCGAAACCGATATGTTGCCGGGGCATCATTTTCGGATATGTTGCCGTGGCATCATTTCCGGAATGTTGCCGTGGCACCATTTCCGTTTCGCCGCCGTGGCACCTTTTTCCTTCCGCCATGGTGACCAAATGCTTCATAACATGCTCATGTCAACATTTTCATAAAAATTGCATAAACTTGTATATGTCATCCGCATCATCATAACAATATTTAAATGCTTAAAATTGTGTTTACATTAAACTACTAAATGACATGGGGACTTTCCGGAATTGTTGTTTGTTGTTCCGGCCTCATTTAAACTTGCCTAAATAGTTAATTCAATTATGCTTCACCTCTTGCCATGTTTAATAACATTTAATATTGTTGTGTTCCTAACCGAGAGCGAACTAAATATTGATGTGGTGTTCCGTCAATATGCAACTCGTTGCATATTGAGCTCCACTTAACTTTGTAGTATCGTTTGTTGCACTTTGCCATGCCTCATTAAACCGGACATGCATCATACTTGTTTGTGCATCATGCCATGTTTATGTGATGGTTGTTTACTATGTCGTTTGCTTCTTTCCGGTTGCGCTTCTCCTTGATAGTTCCGGTTACGTTGTGATTGTGAGGATCCGTTCGTCTACATCCGTTTGTCTTCTTCATGGCCTCGTTCTTCTTCCTTGCGGGATTTCAGGCAAGATGACCATTACCCTCGATATCACTTCTATCTTTGCTTGCTAGTTGCTTCGTTCTATCGCTATCCTGCGCTACCTATCAATTGTTTACCATGCCTCCGATATTGCCATGTCAGCCTCTAACTTTTACACCCTTCCTAGCAAACCGTTGCTTGGCTATGTTACCGCTTTGCTCAGCCCCTCTTATAGCATTGTTAGTTGCAGGTGAAGTTGAAGATTACTCCATGATGGACAAGATTATTTTTGGATATCACAATATCTCTTATTTAATTAATGCATCTATATACTTGCTAAAGGGTGGAAGACTCGGCCTTTTGCCTGGTGTTTTGTTCCACTCTTTCCGCCCTAGTTTCCGTCATACCGGTGTTATGTTCCCGGATTTTGCGTTCCTTACGCGGTTGGGTGATTTATGGGACCCCTCCAGCAAGGCCCAACCTTGGTTTTACCATTTCCCTACCTAAGCCTTTTTCCCTTGGGTTCTGCAGACTCAAGGGTCATCTTTATTTTACCCCCCGGGCCAGTGCTCGTCGTGAGTGTTGGTCCAACCTGTCAGCCGCCGGTGGCCACCAGGGGCAACTCTGGGCTGGCCTACCGGAAGTTTGGACAATCCGGTGTGCCCTGAGAACGAGATATGTGCAGCTCCTATCGGGATTTGTCGGCACAACAGGAGGCTTTGCTGGTCTTTTTTTACCATTGTGGAAATGTCTTGTAAACCAGGATTCCGAGTCTGATCGGGTCTTCCTGGGAGAAGGTCTATTCCTTCGTTGATCGCGAGAGCTTATCATGGGCTAAGTTGGGACACCCCTGCAGGGTATAATCTTTCGAAAGTCGTGCCTGCGGTTATAGGCAGATGGAAATTTTTTAATGTCCGGTTGTAGAGAACTTGACACTTGACTTAATTAAAACACATCAACCGCGTTTGTAGCCGTGATGGTCTCTTCTCGGCGGAGTCCGGGAAGTGAACACGGTTTTGGGTTGTGTTTGACGTAAGTAGGGGTTCAGGATCACTTCTTGATCATTGCTTGCTTCACGACCGTTCCATTTTCTCTCTTCTCGCTCTTATTTGCGTATGTCAGCCACCATATATGCTTAGTCGCTGCTGCAACCTCTCCACTTTACCACTTCCTACCCATAAGCTTAAATAGTCTTGATCTCGCGGGTTTTGAGATTGCTGAGTCCTTGTGACTCACCAGATACTATCAGAACAGTTGCAGGTGCCGATGATACCAGTGCAGGCGATGCAACCGAGCTCAGATGGGAGCTCAACGAAGATATTGGTCGTTGCTATGTTTCATTTCATGTTGATCAGTAGTGGAGCCCAGTTGGGACGATCGGGGATCTAGCAGTTGGGTTATCTTCTTTTCTTTTGGCTTCGTCCATAGTCGGACTATATGTGTGTACTCTAAATGATGTATGTTTTATTATATGTTCATTGTGTGAAGTGGCGATTGTAAGCCAACTCTTTATCCCATTTTTGTTCATTACATGGGATTGTGTGAAGATGACCCTTCTTGCGACAAAACCACAATGCGGTTATGCCTCTAAGTCGTGCTTCGACACGTGGGAGATATAGCCGCATCGTGGGTGTTACATGGGCCTGGGGGCTCATGAAGATCGGCTCCCGCAGCCCACTACGCCTGCTACTTCAACACCCCTTCATCTTCAACACTATCAGGTGACATCCTTCAAGTTTCATTTCCATCTGGGAGCGCCCTCAGGGCTGCATCGTTCCCAGGCCGCATGGGTCCGTCCCTGCGGCGTGTATCCCTTTTGTTCATGTTTTTAGCTTACCTTGTTGGGGGTGCCCCTCGGGCTGCATCATCCCCAAGTCGCTCGGGTCAGACCCAACGGCATGTACCCCTCTTGCGTTTATTTTCGGGCCATGCATTCGAACCATCATGCTTGTTATTTGATGCCTGTCCGCGGCACCTCTTCTTTCTTTATGTCGGCCGCTTGCACGTTAAAGGGGGGGTACCTAAGCATCGCGACTCAGGGCTCCTACTGACTCTCCAGCCCTCACCCTCTGGCTTTGTCCACGGCATCCCGACCTGGCAAAGCAGCAACGGCTGAGACCCACTCGAGGGCCCGGACCCGAGGACGTAGAGCGTCGGCATCTAACCAAGCTTGCGCGTTAAAGGGGGGGTACCTGAGCATCACGACTCAGGGCTCCTACTGGCTCTCCATCCCTCACCCTCTGGCTTTGTCCACGGCATCGCGACCTAGCAAACCAGCGACGGCTGAGACCCGCTTGAGGGCCGGGACCCGAGGACGTAGAGCATCGGCATCTAGCCAAATTTGCAGGAACACATCACAAGCTAAGGCCCGGAGCCCGTGAAGAAGGCGAATGCCTGTGAAGCTGTTGCGTTTTGGAAATGGCCCAGAGCCTGTGAAGAAGGCGAACGCCTGTGAAGCTGTTGCATTTTGCAAAAGGCCCAGAGTATGTGAAGAAGGCGAACGCCTGTGAAGCTGTTGTGTTTTGGAAAAGGCCCAGAGCCTATGAAGAAGGCGAACGCCTGTGAAGCTGTTGCGTTTTGGAAAAG
This sequence comes from Triticum dicoccoides, assembly GCF_002162155.2. NCBI lineage: Eukaryota > Viridiplantae > Streptophyta > Magnoliopsida > Poales > Poaceae > Triticum > Triticum dicoccoides. The sequence continues at coordinate 535,852,836 of NC_041381.1, read as the reverse complement.
GCCCAGGGCTTGTGAAGAAGGCGAATGCCTGTGAAGCTGTCGCATTTTGGAAAAGGCCCGGTGCCTGTGAAGAAGGTAAACGCCTATGAAGTCTATCTCCCCGAGAAAGTCTTGGAGCCTGTGAAGAAGTCCAATGCCTGTGAAGCTCGCCACCCGTGACACTCTCACGTAATAAAGAGTTGGGGCTGTACACGCACTGGAGTCGGCCTTAGGCCCTGGGGCTCCCTCCCACTCCCAGTGGCAGCACTTAGCTCCGCGCTGGTGAGAAGACGTCGAAGACTAGATTAGGTGCCGGATGCGGCTTTTCTCATTTGCTTTCTGCAATTGGCTTGTTCATCCCCATTCGAGGTTTTATTGAAGTTGTTGTCGCCTTTGGCTTGTGACTCTTTGCCTTTTTCGCTCTCCTGCCCCGATTTCTCTTGCGTAAGTCTTGCGAGGGAACAACGCGGGCACCCTCGCGAGTGTTTTCCGCCCTTATTGTCCGAGGCTGCCCTACCCGGGTCCACTACAGGAGCACCCTTCTAGTCCGTGCCCCACGGGCACCGCGACACGAACACAGGACTTGGGTCGATTGCCTCCTCAGCTGAGGCCGGGAGCTACCTCTTCAGACTAACCCTCGCAGGACTCGAAGCGTTCGACGAGGCCTCGGCCACGGGATGCAAAGGTCACGACAGGCCTCCCCCCGTGCTAAGTAATTTCTGCGCGCAGGCGCGCTGCACAAAGGCACAATACCGGAATAGCAGAGCAGAAAGATAATTAACAGCAATAGTCCAAGCACACCCTCGCATGGCCCTACACTACTATCTCTTTGCGCAGGAAAAAGAAAGAAAAAAAGAACAAAACAGGCGCGACTCGCCCGACACCAACTCGCGGCGGAGACTCAAACTGCCTCCGGAGCTCAGGAGGATTCCATCTCGCGCTTCACCGAGGCGCGATGGCAGGCGGACCCGCTACCTCCCTCCAGGCGGGCGCGGCGGTGCGGAGGCTGAGCGCGGCCACCGCTGGAGGAGCCGCTACCTGAAGAAGAGCCATCGAAGCTCGATGAACCACGAGCACCGCCGACCACGCGCGTGTTGTCGCCTTCATCATCGCTGGGGGTGGACCCACGGCCGTGATCGTCGCTCTTAGGGCAGCACCCAGCGTGGCGACCATCTTCCTCGAACACCCTCACATAGAGGGTGGCATCGCCATCGAACTTGAAGTGCAGGGTGCACCACCGGCTTAGATCATGCGCGCGGGCAAACGTTTGCCAGCCGCGGGTCAGGGCCAGGCTGCCGGCTGCAGAGACCTCCAGCGAAGCCCAGGAGGCTTGGCTACAGCAACTGTCCGCCTGAAGCCAAAGGCCGCCCGGGGCGCCAGCCGGAAGCTCACCTAGGAGGAAGCATGGAAGTTGGAGCCGAGAGCTGGCCGGTTCCGCCGACCACACAATGAACTCCGGTAGAACCTCTACCGAGTGGGAGTGAGGCCTAGGGGGACGCGCGGCCATGGCGTGCCCCTCAGCGGCGGCTTGCCGCCCGTCACCACGCGGGAGATCACCTCCACGGCCATGAGGAGCCACCGTGGGAGTCGCAGGGTGTTTGCGGGGACGGCCTCGATCGCGCTTGGGCAGGGGAGGGTCTGGCCCCGCCTGGCGGGCCTTCCCATTCTCCGCGGCCGAGAACCTCTTTGGTGGAATCATGAAGAAGAAAGGGAAGCAAGAGGGGATGGACCGAAAGGGCAGGCGCTGTCCCGTACTTATAGCCAGAGGAGGCCAACCACCGGCCTCCACGATCACAGGTAATCATGACCCGCTTTGCATGCAGGGACTTGTCAGTTCGCGTAGTTGCCGAGGCGTCGTGGGGGAGCGGAGCCGCCCACGTCCAATCAACCGCCATGCGGCGCCCAAGGCCGCAGGCTTTTAGGGCCCGCGGCGCTTCGCACTTGCCCCTTCGCTCCTCTTCTTAGCCAAGTCCGGGCGCGCTTGGGCCCAGGGGCTACTGTCGACGTTCTGGGAACGGGGGTCCCCAGACTTGCCTGCCTGCGGACTGCAGCGTGGCTCAAGGGGAGGCCCAACATGGCCCATCTTCATCAGCACGAGCTCAAGACCCTCGCGAGGGGCCAAGCCTCGCGGGGCGGACGACAAGAAGCTTCCTCGGGCACGGCCTCGTCAGGTTGGCTCGCGAGGAGGCGGAGAGATCAAGGCGGGGTGCCTCACGAGGTGACCATGACGCAAGCCATGATGACCAAGGGCGCCAGGCGGGCGCCAGCCCACACAGTGTCCATCCTTTCCTCTTTGGTGCAAAGGGAGCAAGCGCAGGCGAGAGCATCAAGCAAAGGCATCCATTTCGGTGCAACAAGACCAAGACCGTTGCAACGGCAGGATGGAGGTCATCGTGGAACCCAAGCCGGCGTCACCACCAGAGCCTTTGGCAGGCGAGGACCAGCTTTAGTCAGGATAAGTGTACTAGATGTTCCCCTTCAAAAATGGCCGATGGTTGGCGCCCTTCCCGCTCAATATTTGGGAAGAGGCCCAGGGCCTTTGCTTATAAATAGGACTAGCCACCCTCAAGGCAGGGGATCGACCAATCGAACCTTAGCCAGAACCACCAACACAAGAACCCCTCCCCGCGCGAGGCTGTTCTTCCTTGTATTGTTCATCATCAGCCCAAGAGGCAATCCACCACACCACAAACTAGAGTAGGGTATTACACCACAATGGTGGCCCGAACTAGTATAAACCATGTGTCTCTTGTGTTACTCTTTTCATAGATTAGAACCTAGCGAGGCGGCGAGGTGCAGGTAGGTAGAAAGCAAGATCTCCGTGCGCACCCCAGTGTTTGAACCTAGAGGGTCTGCCGGAACCCGAAATCTGACATTGACCTTCACAGCGTCCCACGCGTGAGGGCCAGAAGCGCTCCTGAGAGGCGGCTCGGTTGAGTTCTGGTACGTCGATGTAGATGCGCAGCCCATCATCCTCGCCCAGATGGGGAGCTACGGCAGGTAAGCGGCGGCTGCCACTCATGACTCTTGACTCCTGCAGCTCCTGAATGATCTCGCTGATGAACTCCTGAGGGTTTGGCCCTCCTTGCCTTGCTCCTTCCTGAGGGAAACGTGCTTTGAAACACGCCTCCAAGTGGTGCCCGAGCGCCTCCCTTGTGATCTTGGCAAAGTCGATGGCCCTCCAGGAGAGAGCCCCTGAGCCTTCCCGAGGAGGGCGTCGGGCGTGCCTTCCTATGAGATAGAAGGAGGCGCCTCTTGAACGGGCGCGGGTCCTGAGGTGCCTGCCACTCGAGGGTTCGGACCACGCGATGTCTTCTTCTTCTTAGGGACTGCCTTGGGAAGCCTTCCACTCCTGTGATATGGGTCTTCGATTGACGCGGCCTGAAAAGCACGCTCCAGAGAACACACAACATCCCTCTCCTCACATGGCATTGTGATGACTCCACCGCTTCCTGGCATCTTGAGGACATTGTAGCCGTGATGAGTCACTGCCATGAACTTGTCCAGGGCTGGTATCCGAGGATGGCATTGTATGACAGGCGAATGTGAATGATGTCGAAGTCAATGAGCTCGGTGCGGTAGTTGTCGCGCTTCCCAAAGGTGACAGGAAGGCGGACTTTCCCTATCGGAACAGTGGAACCATCAGTGACTCCTGAGAAAGGCTTGGTTGGCTGAAGCTGAATGTATGGCACTTGGAGATTGTTGAACATCGCGACGGACAGGACGTTGAGTCCTGCTCCGCCATCGATGAGGGTTCTGGTGACATGCACAATGCTGATGATTGGGGAACAAAGCATCGGGAGGACTCCGGCTGTGGCTGCGCACTTGAGCTAATCCGCTGAGCTGAACATGATGGCGCACGCTGACCACCTGAGAGGGTGTGTGGCCTCAAGCTTGGCAGGACTGCATTCACCTCACGAGCAAACTGCTTGAAGATGCGCTGAGAGGCTGGGGCCTGAGCGCCGCCCAAGATACAAGCGATTGCGCGTGGCTCCTGGAAGCCCCCAACCCCTTCGTCCTGATGATGGTCTTCATTTCTCCTCGGCTGTGGTGGTAGAGGAGGGAGGCCTGCGTTGCCTTGTGGGAGATTCTCACGAGGCTGATCCCTCCATCCTCCCTCGTGAGGCTGGTCCTGCCAGCGGTCCTCGCGAGGTCGGTCATGCCACCCTTGGCGAGGGCCACGGTCTTCCCATCGTCCTCCACCTCTTCCTCCTCCTCGGCCATAGCCCCGGTCGTTGCGCTCGGGGCGTCGGCCGGCACGCACATCCCACACAGCCCTGAGCTCTTGGCATTCATTGGTGTTGTGGGTGTGGAGGTCATGGTACACACAGTATCGGCTGCCCTTGGATGACTCAGGCTGATCCCTGCCTTGCTTGGTGTCTGGCTCTGCTGCAAGCACGGCAGCCCCCTTGCGCTTCACGTCCTTGACCTTGGGCTTCTCTTCTGGGTCGGCAGCCGGAAGCTCGAGGAGGGAAAGGCGCCCTTCCTCAGCCCTGGCGCACTTACTCGCCAAATTGAACAGCTCTAGGGATGTGCACAGGTCTTCATGGATTGCTAGCTCTTCTTTCATCTTGATGTCACGCACGCCGTCGGAGAAGGCCGAGATGATGGCCTCCTCAGTCACCCTGGGGATCTTGAGGCGTTGGATGAACTTTTGCAGGGTCTCTCCTGCTGCTACTTGATGCCGCGCAAGTCGCTCATGGCCGGTCGTGAGTGCCTTGGAAGTTGGTGATGAAGCGAGTGCGCATGTCATCCCCGGAGGAAATCGTGCCAGGAGCCACGTTCAGGAGCCAGGTGCAGGCACCGTCCTTGAGAGCCATGGGAAACCAGTTCGCCATGACCTTCTCGTCCCCATTGCCGGCTTCGATGCCCAGCTCGTAGAGCTGGAGGAACTCCGCAGGGTCAGCCGTGCTGTCGTAGTGCGGGGGCAGATCTAGCTTGAACTTGCCCGGACAGGCCACGCCGCGCAGCTCGGCGGTGAAGGCACGGCAGCCTGCAGTGGCCACGGGAGGCCTTTGGTGACGAAGAGCTTGATCTTGGAGGTCTCCGCGCGCTGCCGCCAGGAGCAGCGCGGGGTCTTGGCGCGCTGGAGTAGGAGCGCGGTCATATCATGCCGGTGCGGGGAGCACGCGGGCAGCTTCTTGGGGACGAGGGATCTCTTGGCAGCTCTTCTCTTGCTGCGCTCGCATCGGACGGAGCGGGTCCTATCCAGGGGCCACGCACCTTGGGGCTAGCGCACCTTATTAAAGGGGAGGCGGCTGAGGCACCCCCGGAGCTTCGTTGCCGGCGCGCGGCGGAGCGCGGTGCAGCGAGAGGGATGGTGCGGGGGAGCCCCTAGCGGCGCTGACGAGCTCGGTGATGCGTGCGAGCCACTTGTCATAGAGGTCGTCGACGGGACGGTAGTGCAGGAGCTCCCGCGCTAGGAGCAGCGTGGCGTGCGCGTCCGCAGGAGCGCGACGAACGTGGGACGATGAACCGGCTGGAGTCAGCGACGGGGTGGCGGTGCGGCCTTCTCGCCGCACCGAAGGATGCAGGGATGACGCCTGCTGCTCATTCCCCGCCAGGCCGGTGGCGGCGTTGACAGCGGGCGATGGGGAACGGCGGGGGCATCCGCCGACGGGAGCCGTCTGGGCGACGCGGGTGGCGAGAGCAGCCCGGCGCTCGGCGCGGGTTCGACGAGCGTCCGACATGGATGCGACGGACGGTGAAACACAAGCCGGCGGAAGGCAGATTTCGGTGCTGTCGAGGGTTGGGTACGACATATGCCAAAGGATGGCTAATGATGGTGGGAGCGAGTAGAACGTCGCCGGTGCCCGGAAGCGGGATGAGGCGAAGACATGCACGCCGGCGGATCTTACCCAGCTTCAGGGCTCTCCGTGGAGATAACACCCCTACTGCTGCTCTGCGGGGTCTCCGCATGGTCACTATGGCAAAGTGAGTACAATGGTGCTCCTGGAGCTGTTTCTGGAGGTAGAAGAGGGCAAGGCTAGCTCCCTCCTTCCTATGTTCTAAGGTCTAGTGCTATCTGGGTCCGAACCCTTTGCATGGGCTTCCCGAGGGGTTTATATAGGCCTACCCCCCAGGGGTACAATGGTAATCTGGCTGGGCGCGGGTCCCAGCCGTCTGTCTCTCAGGCCGTCGTCCTCTCTGCTGACTACTGGGGCCCGCCGACTGGTGGGCCCGGCGGACAGGCCTGATACTGTAGCGGCACTCCTGATGATGCTCGCTTGGTCATGTGGTCGTGGCAACAGCGCCGCCGTCTAGCATGTGTTCACTGTCGCCATTCCCCATCTTGTCTGGTTAACGGAGGGGTCGGCCGACTCCAGGGGGCCGACTCCCACGGGTCCGTCTTCAGGGCGGTCATGCCGTCTTCTTTCTACACACTGACAGGCGGCCCGCCGTCCTTGGGTCGTACAGGCAGGCGTTGTGGGCACGGTGCGCTGCCCACTGTGGCTGAGGTCAGGGCAGGCATGGCAACAATGCCGGGCCTCGCTGGAGATCTTCAGCGATACGGCATACTGTAGCCATGCCGGCCCCTTGTTAGCAGGGGGGACGGCCATGCCGTGACCGTACCCCGCCTCGCCCTTCGAGACAAGGGTGGAGTCACGGGCCGACTCTCCATAGTCGGCCTCTCTAGAAGTCGCCGGCCATGGGTCGGCTTATCTTGGAGTCGCCGTCTGGGACTCGGGTTATCTTGGAGTTGCCGTCTGGGACTCGGCATATCTTGGAGTCGTCCCTGGGACTCGTCATATCTTGGAGTCGTCCCTGGGACTCGGCATAAGGGGTGCTACTGATCTCAATGTCTTGAAAGGTTCTGGGGCTCGGGTTAGCCTACCCGTGGCCCATTACTCTGACAGTAGTCCCCGAAGCTGGTGAGGCTCCGTAGATACTGCGTCGTGGGGCCTCAACAGTTTCATCCTTCTAGGACTTCGCTTGTCGTCTTCCTTCAGGCCGACTGTCCAAAAGTCGGATTCGCAGAGGTCCATCTTGCTTCGTAGAGAGTTCGAAAGTCGTGGCGGGAGACCTGCCGGCGTGCCTGATATGCTTCCTCGCGGCCGCCCGCCGTGGTCCTATCGCGCGGTGCCACGCGGCAAGGATAGTCTGCCTACCCACGCGCGCGACGGAATGGGCCGTCAGGCGGGGCCCACCACTACCGCGCCTCGGCACGCGAACGGATCCGTTGTGGCCGTGCGGACGGTTGGGTTTCCCACGTCGTTACTGCGCGTAGTAACTTCATGGGGTAAATCATGGGGGGCATGGGCTCCTGCGCGCAGTTATTCCCACACCCGCCCCATCGGCTTCTCAGCCCTCAAGACTATAAGTAGGCGGGGGGGAGTGGAGTGGCAAGCACGCACGCCCATCTTCCCTACTCCCCCGCCTCCTCTTGCCTCCTTTCCTTCCTCTTGTCGTCGTCGAGAAAAAACACACCGCACCAACAGCGATGAGCTCTTCCTCTGCCGCCGCGGCTCCCGCCGTGCGCTCCGGCGTGTGGGACGGCTCGGAGGAGGATGATGACAACATCAAGTTCCTCCGCAGGATGCGCCGGCTCCCCGGCACAGACCTCGTGCGCGCCCGCGCCGCACCGGAGGGGGAGATATTGATGGCGCCGGAGGAGGGCGAGCGGGTCATCTTTAGCTCGCACCTCATGCGCGGCCTGGGGCTGCCGGCGAGCGGCTTCTTTTGTTCCTTCCTGGAGTTCCACGGGCTCCAGCCGCACCACCTCACCCCAAACATGGTGGTGCTGCTGTCTGCCTTTGCCACCCTGTGCGAAGGCTTCCTTGGCGTCCTCCCCACCATCAAGTTGTGGGGAGAATTCTTCTCATCCAAGCTCGGCACGCACGTCGCCGGTGTGCCGGCTCAATGCGGTGCCTTCATCGCGATGTGGCGGTCGACGGCCGACAATCCGTTTCCCGCCATCGCGTTAATCAAATCGGTGAAGATGTGGCAACGGTCGTACTTCCACATGAAGAGCGTTGCCCCCGACGGGGACTGGGTCAATCTGCCGCCTTATGAAGCCGGCGCACCGGCTGGGAGGATCCCCAGCTGGTCTCAACGAGCCAAGACGCTGACTCCCGCCGGAGCCGCCGCCGTGGCACGGCTCCGAGTTCTGACGCAGTCGGAGGGCCTCATTGGGGCCGACTTGCTGGCCACCTTTGTGACGCGCCGAGTCCTCCCTCTTCAAGGCCGGCCTCATCTGATCAGTCAGATGAGCGACCACCGGGACCCGAGTCGAATGTGCACCAGGGAAATGCCCCGCGCAGAGGTGGCAAACATGGTGAACCACATCGCGAACTGCGAGCTCGGGGAGGACTGGCAGTTCGGCAAGGAGCCGTACTCGCGCGCCAACCCCGCTCCAGTGGTAAGTCGCATCTCTTTATTGCTTTGTCTTCTTCATAGCCGACTCTGACTTCTGATTTTCATTGGTTTCTCTGAATTAGAACCCCCTCATGCAGCCCGCAGCCGGCGTCACGAGACCGCCCCGTGAGTTCGTCCCCGACCGAGCGGAGAGCGACGTTGATGACCCTAACTTGGGGGCGGCGGCGATGGAAGGTGACACCGAAGGCGGGGGAGGAGGAGCGGGAGGCGGCCTCAGGCCCTCGGACACCTTCGCCGACTGGCCTGATGACGACGCCGAAGGGAAAGTCGTCCCGCGCCACGAGCCAAGGGTCGGCCCATCGGGCGCGGGTTCCTCCGCCGGCCTGGCCGGCCAAGGGGGCTTGAAGAGGCGCCATATTGGGCCGAGTTCATTCGGCGGCAAGCCGAAGAAGCTCAAGGGGGCGGCCGCTGCGACCAGATGGGAGGAGGCGGCCGCGAGGGCCAACCGCTTCCGCAAGGAAGTGAAGAGGCCGCCGCTAGTCTCTGCGTAAGTGTTTCCTCCTTCATCTTTATTTTTATTTGGTGAATCTCGTCCGAGTTTCCTTTTTTCATTCCCTTTTTGCTTCAGGGATCCCATTACCCTTGAGAGGGTCGCCGTCCCCTCCGTCATGGGGTTGGCGGAGATGTCAGCCAACACTCGGCGTGTTGACCCTGCCGTCGGCCTTCGGGAGGCGACGAAGCGAAACGCGCGGGAGAAGCGCTATGAGGACGAGGCCGACCGCTTGGAGAAAGCGGAGGCCGAGAAGGTGGCAGCCTCCACCCAGAAAAAACTGGAAGAGGCCGAATCCGCCGCCGCAGCAAGGCAGCAAGCCGAGGAGGCCGCACGCCGCCAGTCGGCGTTGTTCGTCACCCCACTTTCCTCGGCGCCGCCGCCCCCAGAGTTCACCGGGCAGACTGGAGAAGCCGGCACCGAGAACCCCATCGTGGAGAAGGAAAGCGGCGAGGCCTCCATGTCGTACACGCTCGTGCCGCCACCGCCGCCTTCGCCGCCGTCTGGGAGAGCGCACGGCAAACAGCCGGCGGGCCCGCCGGTGCCGCCGACTGTGGACGAGTCCGAGGCGAGGCTGCTTCCAAGTCGCCTCGCTAGTGCGCCGCCGTCTTGAGAGGGCGACTTCGGCGCCACGACCCCGGGAGACCGACACCGCCAGCTCGGCAATCCCAGACGCCGAGGCGACAAGCGCCGCGCCTGTTGGGTGGTTGCACAGAGGCGGCACAGGGCCGCTGAACCAAGCGCTTCTGGACGTCCAGGCGAAGGTGCGAGCTGAAGGCGACGCCCTTCAAAATTGCACCAGGGCGCATCTTGCAGCGCGAACGACCGTCCGAGTATGTTTCCCTCTTTCTTTTGATTCTTGTTTTTCTCTGTGGGGGCGCACCAGCGCACCCACTGGGTGTAGTCCCCGAGTTTTGGGCGGGCTGCTGAGCAGGCGGTTCGGAACTCCCTCTGGCGAGTTCCAAATATTAACTTTGTCTGAAATGCTTATTGCAGGAGTATCACAACCTCTGCGCTACTGCCCTCAACCGCAATGTTTAGGAGCTAGGCAGGCGGACTGCCGACTTGTCGGAGAGCCGGGGTGAGTCCTTCTTCTTTTTCGCGGGGGCGCGCTGGCGCACCCGCGGGCTGTAGTCCCCGAGATTCGGGCCGACTGCTGAGCAGTCGGGCCGGATCTTCTCAGCGACTTTCTTCGTTGATGACTTATTGTCTTGCGTCTTTTTTCTTCTTCAGAGGCCAACCCGCTCTTCAGCAGCAGCTGGGCGAGGCCAACACCGCCTTGCGCGCCAAGGAGGAGGAGTGCAGCAAACTTGCCGCAGAGCGCGACCTGCTGGTCGCGCAGCTGGCCGAGCAGAAGGAGCTGCTCAAGAAGGCGCAGGACGAGGCCGAGAAGAAGGAAGCCACTCTCCTGGCCAAGTTCGAAAGCGAGTGCTCCTCCTGGACTGACAGGGAGGCGATGCTGACCTCCGGCTTCCATGAGATCGAGGACATCGTCGATGGTGTGTTTTTTCTTCCTTTCTTTCTTCGAGCTTCCGACTATAGGTCCAGCCGATTTCTGGTTTTTTTGACTCACTTCTTTTTTGTCTTGGCAGACTTCTTCCCTGGCCACTCGCAGGCAGTCACTCAGGCCATCGAGGCTGATCGCGAGATGCGGAGGGCAAGCGGTGCGGAGATCGCCGCTAATGCCCCCCAAACCGTCGATGAGCAGCTTCTGAGCATCGAGGCCCGTCTTCGTCCGGCCCACCGGCTGATGCGCCGGTTTCAGCGTGCCGGCGCCCAGGCGGTTGCCGCTCTATGGCCAGACATGCTGGTCCTGCGCACCGCCAGTCGGACCTCCGACTGGCTGGAGGTCGCAGCTGGCCGTCTTGAAGCTTGGAAGGGTTCCTCGGCCCGGGCCAGAGCGCGCCGGGCCTTGGAATTCGTCAAGGCGTGGTATCCGGGGCTGGACCTGGACCGGCTGGCCGCGTTCCGGTCAAAGGCCCAGGCAGAGTCGGTGGCAGTGGAGGGTGCCCTTATCGAGCGTGCGGCGACGATTGCCGACTACACGGACACCAGTGTCCTCGTCCCCGAGCGGGCTGCAGGCGGCGAGGAGGTGCCGCCAGAGTGGTTCGGGATGAACCCGGACTTCGGTGAGGACTCGACGGAGGTGATTGAATCCAGCACCGAGGTGGCAGGCGAGGCGGAGAATGGAGGCGAGATGAAGGTGCCAGAAGACGGAGCGGGCGACCAGCCTCAGCTCGACCGCGCCTCCAGCAACGAGCCGCGTCCAGAGGATGCGACTGCCGCCGGAGGAGATCAAACCGAGACCGCCTAGCCAGCCACCCCGGCGCCTGACACCGCCATCTCCTCTGATCCTCCGATCCCAGATGTCGCCTCCTAGGCTGCCGTTTTCGCCTCTGCTTTATCTGTCTTAGTAATCTTTTGGAAAACTTTGTTAAATTCGAACAGTTCCACCCGCGGGGTGTATCTTGAACTTCTACTTGAAGATTTGGCCAAGGGCCTATGTGAATATTTATCCGAGTACTATCTTTCCTTGCTTATTGCTCTTTAGGCTTTTCCCTTTGCCGCCTTCCTTTAGTCGCTGCCTTGCCAGTCGGACAACTGCTCTGCAGACTTTCGCTAGATCAAATGCTTGGCTACTTTGGGAAGGCAAGTACTCGGCCATCTTAGAGTCTTCTTTAACAAGTTGGATAGAAGGCGGCGAGCCGACTACTAAAGAGTCGGCTGTCTTTAATAGAGGCTAGGGTAAAGCGGCAAGCCAACTACTCATGAGTCGGCTTTCTGCCTCAGAGATGCTGGAGGCCGTCTTACGCTATGTTCGTGCTTTGGGTCCTTAGCCATTTTTCGTGCGGGCGCCCGTTCTTCCTCACTCCTTCCCACTAAATAGTCGCTCTGCGAGCTGCGGCTTTGCCAGGAGACGGATTAGGCACCGCACACTACTTGTCTGACTGCGGGAAGCCCCTCATAGTGCGAGGCGGCGAGTCCCCGGGCCGACTAGTCGGGCCCGGTGCCAAGCGGCTTTTAACAAAGAGAAATATACTCGAAGGCATAATTCTTATCATACAGATAACAAAAAGGGCAGTCCCCGAGCTCGTCTCGGGGGCCCCAAAGTCTTGGTATACAAAAGGGTAGCGTGATACATACTGCATCAACTGTAAAATCTTCGGAGAAGATTTGCATTCCACGGGCGTTCTGTCTCTTTGCCGGAGTCGTCCCTCTTGCGCGCTCGGGGCTTCTGAGCATCGATCAGGTAGTAGGAGTCATTTCCCAGCACCTTGCTGATGATGAAGGGGCCTTCCCAAGGCGCCGACAGCTTGTGCCTACCGGCTGTTCGCTGGATCAGTCGGAGCACAAGGTCGCCCTCTTGGAAAGATCTTGGCCTGACCTTCCTGTTGTAGTATCGACGCAGACTCTGCTGGTAGATGCTGGACCGGCTGAGTGCCAACAGTCGGCCCTCTTCCAGCAGATCGACGCCGTCTTGACGTGCTTCTTCTGCTTCTTCCTCGGTGTACATAGTGACTCGTGGGGAGTCGAACTCTATGTCCGTCGGGATGACGGCTTTGGCACCGTAGACGAGGAAGAAGGGTGTGAAGCCGGTTGGCTTGTTTGGAGTCGTGCGGAGACTCGAGAGGACGGCTGGCAGTTCCTCAAGCTAGCAGCCGGCCGATCACTCCAGCGGCACGACCAGTCGAGGCTTGATGCCGGCTAAGATGAGGCCGTTTGCTCGCTCCACCTGGCCGTTTGACTGCGGATGGGCAACAGACGCTAAGTCCAGTCGGATGCCCTGTGTCACGCAGAAACGGGCCAAGGCGCCTTTGGCAAAAATTTTGCCATTGTCGATGATGATGCTGTGCAGGATGCCGTACCGAGTCATGATGTCGGCGATGAAAGTCACTGCAGTCGGACCATTCAACTTCTTGATGGTTTTCACTTCTATCCACTTGGTGAACTTGTCCACTGTGACAAGTAGATGAGTCAAGCCACCTCGTGCCGTCTTGAATGGTCCCACCATGTCCAGGCCCCAGACTGCAAAGGGCCAGGCAATGGGGATAGTCTTGAGTGCGTAAGCTGGCTGGAGTGGCTTGGAATGGAACATCTGGCACCCTTTGCACTTTTGGACTAACTCTTTGGCCTCTTCCAGGGCAGTTGGCCAGAAGAAAACGTGCCAGAAGGCTTTGGCGACGAGCGCCCTTGAGGCCGCATGGTGGCCGCACTCGCCTTCATGGACGTCTCTAAGAATTGCTTGGCCTTGTTTTTCCTCGAAGCAGCGTTGGTAGACGCCAGTGACGCTGCGCCTGACCAGCTCTTTATTGACTATGGTATAAGCTGCTGCTCGGTGTTGCACTTGCCGAGCCAAGATTTCATCAGTTGGCAGCTCTCTGTTTACTAGGAACTTTAGGATGGGCTGGGCCCATGAGGGTGTTGCTATTTCTTCAACTGCCACTAGTGCGATTTGGCCAAGGGTGGCTGGGCTGGGAGGCGGCGGGTTGGAGTCCGCAGCCGCTTGCTGACTTGACGAAGTCCCCGGGCCGACTGGAGCAGTCCCCGGGCCGAGTTCTGGAGTCTTTGGTCTTGTCACCACAGTCCCCGGGCCGGGTTCTGAAGTCCCCGGGCCGGCTTTGACTGTGGCTTTCTTGGAGTCGGATTCGACTTCTTCGAGTGGAGCCGGCACAAAGATTGAGTCTGATTCTGGTGACGGCTTGATAGACGGCTTGAGGAGGCACCGAAGGGCGATGCCGGATGGTATTGCTTGGCGGGTGGAGCCGATTCATGCCAAGGCGTCTGCTTGGTCGTTGTCATTCCTTGGCACATGGAGGAACTCGCACCCCTTGAAGCGTCTGCTGAGTTGCTGTACAAGGAAGCGGTAGCGTCCCAATCACCAGATGACTGCTGGACCACCAAGTCAGAGTCGCCATAACACAGGATCCGGCGAATGCCGAGTTCTTTGGCAAGCCGGAGCCCGTGAATGAGCGCCTCATACTCGGCCACGTTGTTGGAGGCGGCGAAATGGATATGCAGTGCATATCTGAGCTTGTCACCCTTGGGGGAAGTGAGGACGACGCCGGCTCCTAGGCCAGTGCGCATCTTGGAGCCATCGAAGTACATCCGCCAATGGGTGGAGTCGGGCGCTGGTGGCAGATACTGCATCTCGGCCCAATGGACGAGGAAGTCGGCCAGTGCTTGCGACTTGATGGCGGTGCGGGGCTCGTAGTAGATGGTGTAGGGAGCCAGGTCGATGGCCCATTTGGCCACTCGACCAGAAGCATCTCGGCTTTCGATGATCTCAGCTAGTGGGGTTGTGCAGACCACAGTGATTGGATGCTCCTGGAAGTAAGGCTTCAATTTCTTGGCGGCAAAATGCACGCCGTAGTACATCTTCTGGTAGTGGGGGTAGTTCTGCTTGGAGGCCGACATAATATACCGGTCTCTGGACAGGTAGCGCCTTGCCTTCCTCCTTGCGTTCGACTACAATGACTGTGCTGACTACCCGGCTGGTGGCGGCAATGTACAGGAGCATGGGCTCTTTGGGAGTCGGAGCCGCCAGCACAGGGGGAGTAGTTAACATCTTCTTCAGTTGGAGAAAGGCCTCGTCTGCCTTGGGAGTCCATTCAAAAAAGGTTGTCTTCTTCATGAGCTGATACAAGGGGAGAGCCTTCTCGCCCAGCCGACTGATGAATCGGCTGATGGACGCCAAACAGCCGGTGAACTTATGCACATCTAACAGTCGTCTGGGTGCTTCCATCCTCTCGATGGCCTTGATCTTCAATGGGTTGCACTCTATGCCGCGTTCGGAGACCAGGAAACCAAGGAGCTGGCCGGCTGGTACTCCGAAGACACATTTCTCGAGGTTGAGCTTGATCTGGAATCGGCGCAGGTTCTCAAAGGTTTCCTTGAGGTCTTCCAACAGAGTTCCATGTTTTTCCGTCTTCACCACCACATCATCCACGTAGACGTGGGCATTTCTGCCGAGTTGCTTGAGGAGGCACTTCTGCATGCAACGCTGAAAGGTGGCGCCGGTATTCCTCAGGCCGAACATCATGGTCAGGTAGCAGAAGGCACCAAACGGCGTGATGAAGGCGGTCTTCAGTCGGTCAGCCGGGTTCAGCTTGATCTGGTGATATTGAGAATATGCATCCAGAAAACTCAACAGCTCGCATCCGGCTGTGGAGTCTATCACCTGATCAATTCTTGGCAGAGCAAATGGGTCCTTGGGGCAGGCTTTATTGAGACTTGTGTAGTTGATACATGTCCGCCACTGCTTGTTCTTCTTCAGCACCAGTACTGGGTTTGCTAGCCACTCTGGGAAAAACACTTCCATGATGAAGTCGGCTGCCAGGAGCCGGGCTATTTCTTCTCCAACAACTCTTCTCTTTTCTTCTGACAGGCGGCACAAGGGCTGCCTGACGGGCTTCACATCAGATCGGACATGTAATTTGTGCTCGGTGAATTCCGTCGGTACACCAGGCATGTCTTTAGGGGACCATGCGAAGATATCTCGATTTTCATGGAGGAAATCGACGAGCTCGCCTTCCCATTTGCTGTCAAGGTTTGTGCCCATGACAGCGTACCTCTCCGGGTGCTCCGGGTCCAAAGGTATCTTCTTTGTTTCTCTGGTCGGCTTGAATGATCCTTCTGCTTCTGACTCCTTGGGGTCGGGCGACATTTCGGGCTGCTTGCCGGCCATCGCCACAACCCGATTGAGAAACCGCTTCTCAGCCGCGATCACCAAGGACTCGGCCAGCCGACTGCTTTCGGCCGCGCAAGCGGACGACTTTCTGTAGTCGCCGGCCACGGTCAGAATTCCCTTGGAACTCGGCATCTTCATCTTGAGGTAGGCATAGTGGGGGACCGCCATGAACTTGGCCAAAGCTGGTCGGCCAAGCAACGGATGGTACGGGCTTTCAAGGTCCACCACTTCAAACCAAATTGGCTCTCGACGGAAATGATCTTTGTCCCCAAAGAGGACGTCTATCAGGATCTTGCCGATTGGTGAGCAGGAAAGGCCAGGAACAATGCCATGGAACAAAATCCGGCTGCTCTGAAGCTGCCTTCGCTTGATTCCTAACTTCTCCATCGTATCCTTGTACAGGATGTTGATACTACTGCCTCCGTCTATCAGCACTCGCAAGAAGCGAGCGGCCCGCCTATCTGTGGCGAGTGTGGCGCCTAACACCAAAGCGTAGGAGCCTGGACTCGGCATCACCTCTGGGTGATCGGCTTTGCTCCAACTGATGGGCCTTTCAGACCAGTGCATGAATTCTGGGGTGCTTGACGCGACTGCATTCACTTCTTGCTGCTGTTGGCGCCTGCTGCATCGATCGTCCGCCACACTGGTGAACACCACATAGGCTCCGTGCTCATCTGGGAACTCGTCTTGTACTGCGCCGACTGGCCTGACAGCCGGCTGCTGGGGCGACTGCGGTGGAGGCGGCCCAGCAGGCGGGGGAGGGAGTAGGCCATCTCCCATGGCGATTCTGGTCAGCCAGTGGCATTTCCGGGTGGTGTGGTTTGACGGCTTCGCGCCGCTGTGGAACTTGCAGGGGCCATCCAGGGTCTGCTCGTAGGAGAAAGCCGGCAACCAGTTGGACTTGCCACCCTTCTGCCGCTTCACCGGAGGCGGTCCCTCCGTCTGTTGGTCTTCGACTGTCGCCACTTGCCGGCTGTTGGAAGCCGGCTGTTGGAAGCCGGCTGTGGGGCCTTGCACTTGTGGTCGTTCTGCTATTGCCGTCGGCTGGTGTCCCCAGCCGGA
The DNA here is from genome assembly GCF_002162155.2 of Triticum dicoccoides. NCBI lineage: Eukaryota > Viridiplantae > Streptophyta > Magnoliopsida > Poales > Poaceae > Triticum > Triticum dicoccoides. The sequence goes on along the minus strand of NC_041381.1, from coordinate 535,836,241 downwards.
GTTCTTGGAGCCTGAGGGGCGACTTTGCCAGTCGCGCTGACTTGAATCTCCGCCTTCATGGAGGAGTCGGCCGTGGCGTACTTGTCTGCTGTGATCAGCATTTCATCGAGGGTCTCCGGCTCGTCGCAGAGAAGCTTGTGCTTGAGGAGGGTGCCTTCTCTGCACCCGGCAGTAAAGTACTCGATAGCCTGCACCTCGTGCACGCCCTCGCAGGAGTTCTGGAGCTCGCCCCAGCGCGTGAGGTAGTCGCGAGTGGATTCGTTGGGGCCTTGCATGCACAAGGAGTGTTGGCGAGGCTTGGAAGGTCACTTGTATGTGCTTGTGAAGTTGTGTACGAAGGCCTCGGTGAAGTCGACCCAGCTGTTGATCCTACGAGGCTTTAGACTGTTCAACCATGTCTGGGCCGAGCCCTGGAGCATGAGCGGGACATATCTTACGGCAACACGCTTGTTGCCGTTTGCTATATTGACGGCTGTGGAGTAATTGATCAGCCAGTCCTTCGGCTTCATGGTGCCGGTATATTTGGGCGTGTCTTGGGGGAGCGTGAACCCTTTGCATAAGGGCTCATCTAGGATGCGGGGTCCAAAACAGGGAGGACCCAACTCGTCTTCTTCTTCCAGCGCCAGGGATCGGTGGTGTCGGTCGATCCGGTGGCGGGCGTCGTTCTCTCCGACTCCCTCTCGGTGGCCGAGGCGGTCGCCGAGAGTCGGATGTTCCACGGGCGGCGGGGAGACTCGCCTTTCTCTGCGAGGAGGGGGAGGCAGATAGTCGTCCCGCTGTTCCACCGCTTTGGGGCAGCCGTCTTGGTCGCGCTCGATGGTGATGCGAGTCCGACTGTGGCTGACAGCCGGCTCCTTGTCCTTCTTTCCGCGGGCCCCACCAGTCGGCGTCCGAGATGTCGCGCCTTGGTCTCGGCGGGGTGGCGGGTCATGTTTTGTCGCTGCGGCGCCTTCATGCAGTAGTCGGCTTCGTTCTGCGCAGCAGCCGCGTCGAGGAGCTGCTGAACTCGCTCCGTCATCACGCGGCGCTCTTCGCCCTCAAAGTTGTCGAGCTCATCTGCCGCCGCCTGGGTGGCGCGGATGTTCTCCGCGGGCGTGGCATACACAGGGCGATCAGCCCCGAACAGATTGGCGATTGCCACGCCACGTTGTCGGACCGCGCCTAGGCGGCTAGGCCGAGTCAGACCCGGCGAGCCGCCCATGGCGTGCTCCATCTCGCGCTGGTAGGCTTCTGACAAGCGCCTCATGCTTGCCAACTTCTTCGCGCCCTCGATAAGCTGAAGGAGGCGTGCCTCCAGCGTCTCGGTGTCAGCGTCTCCCTGAATCGGCGTGGTGAGGTCTCGTAGAGCCGCGTCGAGCGGGTCGTGTGCTCCCTCACCGGAGCGCTCGCCATGATCGAGGACGAGAACCTCCGTGACGGTGCCTCCACCGCTCCCCGCACAAGGGAGCGGCTCGTCGTAGACCACCACGTTGGTGGGGAACGTGTCAAGCGACTCGGTGTCGGAGTCGACCAGCATCGGGTCGGTGGATCCTATGGACTCCAGGTCCACGGCAGGCTCGCCGGCGACGTGGAGTTGGTCGAGAAGACCCGTGAGGAGACTCTCGGGGCCGCTCGTGCCTGCGTCGGACGCAGGCTCGTCAGAGAGGCGGACCTCACCGATAAGCTCGGCGAGGCAGCTGGCCGCGCAAGCGATCTCAGCGCCGTGCAGCGCGTCGGCGCAAACTCCCTTTGACTTGTCGGGCTGGCTGCGCTCGCCAGGGAGGAAAAGGGTTCCCATCCAGAGCAGGTCTCCGGACGACGGTGCACCTTGCCCCATGGTGGGCGCCAAATGTCGGGGGTTGGGTACGACATATGCCAAAGGATGGCTAATCATGGTGGGAGCGAGTAGAACATCGCCGGTGCCCGGAAGCGGGATGAGGCAAAGACATGCACGCCGGCGGATCTTACCCAGCTTCAGGGCTCTCCGTGGAGATAACACCCCTACTGCTGCTCTGCGGGGTCTCCGCATGGTCACTATGGCAAAGTGAGTACAATGGTGCTCCTGGAGCTGTTTCTGGAGGTAGAAGAGGGCAAGGCTAGCTCCCTCCTTCCTATGTTCTAAGGTCTAGTGCTATCTGGGTCCAAACCCTTTGCATGGGCTTCCCGGGGGGTTTATATAGGCCTACCCCCCAGGGATACAATGGTAATCTGGCTGGGCGCAGGTCCCAGCCGTCTGTCTCTCAGGCCGTCATCCTCTCGGCCGACTACTGGGGCCCGCCGACTGGCGGGCCCCGCGGACAGGCCTGATACTGTAGCGGCACTCCTGATGACGCTGGCTTGGTCATGTGGTCATGGCAACAGCACCGCCGTCTGGCGTGCGTTCACTGTCGCCATTCCCCATCTTGTCTGGTTAATGGCGTGCGCGGCCCGTGGGAGGGGTCGGCCGACTCTAGGGAGCCGACTCCCACGGGTCCGTCTTCAGGCCGCTCGTGCCGTCTTCTGTCTACCCACTGACAGGCGGCCCCGCCGTCCTTGGGTCGTACAGGCAGGCGTCATGGGCACAGTGCGCCGCCCACTGTGGCTGAGGTCAGGGCAGGCATGGCAACAGTGCCGCGCCTCGCTGGAGATCTTCAGCGATACGGCATACTGTAGCCATGCCGGCCCCTTGTAAGCAGGGGGACGGCCATGCCGTGACCGTACCCCGCCTCGCCCTTCGAGACGAGGGTGGAGTCACGGGCCGACTCTCCATAGCCGGCCTCTGTGGAAGTCGCCGGCCATGGGTCGGGTTATCTTGGAGTCGCCGTCTGGGACTCGGCTTATCTTGGAGTCGCCGTCTGGGACTCGGCATATCTTGGAGTCGTCCCTGGGAGTCGGCATAACTTGGAGTCGTCCCTGGGACTCGGCATAAGAGGCGCTACTGATCTCAATGTCTTGAAAGGTTCTGGGGCTCGGGTTAGCCTACCCGTGGCCCATTACTCCGACAGGAGCACCCCTACCTGGTGCGCCAAATGTCGGATTTCGAGTTCCGGCAGACCCTCAAGGTTCGAACTCTGGGGTGCGCACGGAGATCCCACCTCCTACCTACTCAAGTCTCGTCGCCTCGCAAAGGATCTAAACTACACGAAGAACAACACAAGGGACACGAGCTTTATACTAGTTCGGGCCACCATTGTGGTGTAATACCCTACTCTAGTTTGTGGTGTGGTGGGATTGCCTCAGGGGTTGATGATGAACAATACAAAGTAGTCCCTCATTGATTTGGTTTACCTACCGGATATGACCCCTAAAAAGGTGTGAAGACATTGAAGACAATTGTGGTCTGTGAAGCAATTCACTTTGAAGACTGTGACACGAGAAGACATTGAGTGAAGACTATGGAGCACGAAGACTTAGCTATTTTGTTATTTCTTTTCTTCATTGTTGGGTCATAGGAACCACCGCGCTGTTAAGTGGGGTCCAAGTGAACAAAGTCAGAGTGACTGAAGTGATGCTCAAACAAATCCTATGTCTTCCAGTGAAGACAATGAGTGCAAATCTTATCCAGAGTCAGATAAGTCAGCTTTACTTGTAGCCCAAGTCAAACTGCCGCGTGTGTTTGGAATCTGACGGTTGTGACACTTGTCAGTTCCTTAGTGGCCAAGGGTCATTTCAGACAAATCAGGTCGGGTTACCCAGTGGCTATAAATATCCCACCCCCTATACCATAAATTGGCGGCTGCTCAGAGTTAGTACACGGCTTTTGTCGTTTTGAGAGCAACCCACCTCCGAAGCCGTTGAGAGAGAACCCTTGCAAGGACAAATCCCAAACCACCCAGAGCCCAAAGAGAGTTTGGCATCACTGAAGTCTTTCTGTCCGCGTGATTTGAAGACTTTTTACACTTGAGGACTGTGAATCCTCCATCCGGTTAGGCGTCACGTTCTAGGAATCCAAGAGTCGTTGTGGATTACCGGTGAACGAAGTCTGTGAAGTTTTGGAAGTCTACCTTGAAGACTTACTAGAGTGATTGGGCGGGGACTAGGTTTCCTTAGCTCAAGGGGAATAAGTGAAGAAGCGGTCTTCTGAGTTGAATATCAGCCTTCCTGACTAGACATACAGTTGTCACAGCAACTGGAACTGGTCGAACAAATCACTGTCCTCCTGAAGCTACTGGTTCCATCTCTCAGTTCTCTCTACTTACAGTTTGTCTTCGTGAAGTCATTGCCTGCTTGCATTATCTGTTTGACTTCACTGAGTGACTACCTGTCTTGATTGGCTTCATACTATCTTCCACCCTGATCTTTACTGCCTAGCTGTTAATAGTCTTCGTGCTTTCACTTTATTGAATACTTGGCTATGACTTGTCTAGTGTAGTCTACCTTCCGCTGCATCCGAATAGTGTTGTTTCTACTGTTTGTCTTCGAAACTCCCATGTTTTGAAGACTTTCATAAAAATCGCTTATTCACCCCCCCCTCTAGTCGATAACTAGCCCTTTCAATTGGTATCAGAGCAAGGTACTCCCTTGTTCTGTGTGATTCGGTTTAACCACCTGGAGTTTTAGCTATGTCGACTGCAGGGATAATGAAAGTCTCCGTTGCGTGCCCCATCTTCGATGGCACTGAGTATCCCTACTGGAAGAATAGGATGCGCATGCATCTTGAAGCCATTGACGTCGATCTATAGTATGTCGTCAAGAATGGCGTTCCCAAGACTGGTGAAGGTGTCACCCCTACTGATCTCAATAAGTTCATTCAACTGGACTCTATAGCCAAGAACATCATCTGTGGTCATCTGACCAAAGGACAATATGGTCACGTGAGTGCTCTGGAAACGTCGAAGCTAGTCTGGGACTGGCTCTCCAAGGTCAATGAAGGCGTCTCCACTTAGCGAGATCAATGTATCAGTACACTCCACAACCTCTTCAACTGCTTCAAGAGACACGGCAAGGAGAATGTACAGCTCACGTTTGATCGCCTCACTGATATCAAAAATGAGCTCCAAGCACTCGGCACCACTGAGATCACGAAGCATGAGATAGTGAAGACACTACTGAGATTTCTTGATAGCTCATTTGACACTTTAGCCCTGATGATACAAGGACGCCCTGATTTCAAGTCCCTTGATCCATCTGACATACTTGAGAGGCTCAACACACATGAGTACCAGCTATCTGAGAAACGAGATATCTATGGCCCCAACTATGGCCGAACTCACGCTTTGAAGGCAAAGGCTCCTACTTCCTCATCTGAAGAAGAATCTGACTGCAGTTTTGGTGATCCTGAAGACATTAGAAAGGAGCTTGCTATGCTTGTGAAGCTGTTCCAAAAATTCACCAAGAAGAAAGGCTTCCGAAAGTCTTCACGATCCAGCTCGGAATGATGAAGCTTCTGCCTATGACCACAAGAACAGAAACTGTCACAAGCGCAATAAACATGGTCACTACATCTCTGAGTGTCCACAGTGGGACAATGAGAAGAAGAAGAAGAAGAAGAAGAAGAAGAAGAAGAAGAAGAAGAAGAAGAAGAAGAAGAAGAAGAAGAAGAAGAAGAAGAAGAAGAAGAAGAAGAAGAAGAAGAAGAAGAAGAAGAAGAAGAAGAAAAAGAAGAAGAAGAAGAAGAAGAAAAAGAAGAGCAAAGAATATGAATCCAAGAAGAAGAAGAGCAATGAATCTGATGACAAGAAGAAGAAGAAATCCTCAAAGTCTTCTTCCAAGTCTTCTTCCAAGTCTTCATCACACAAGAAGAGCTCATCTAGCATGGCCCGTGCTTTTGTTGGCAAGGAAATGGATTCAGAGGAGGAGTCAGCTTCTGAGGAGGCGGAGGTGGAGTCTGAGGGGGAGTCTGACACTGGTGTTGCGAGTCTGGCTCTAGCTACAGCTTACATCGCCAAGTCCATCTTCAACACCGAAGACAATGGCTCCGTCACCAACGCTGATGATAATGACAAGGACGACTCGCATCCCACCTACTGCTTCATGGCACGTGGTGCCAAGGTAAAATCACACGATGCTTACTTTCAATCATCAAGTGAAGATGACTCTGATTGTGAATCCAAACCTAGTTACAAAACACTTGCTAAAATTGCAACTGAACAATAGAAAGCCATGGAACATACTCAAAAACTGTTAGACAAAAGCGATGACATGTTGGACGCGGAAATGACCAAGTCTCAGTCCTTAATTGAAGACATCAAAAATCTTCATGTTAAGTACTAAGAACTTGAAGGTCGACATGAATCGCTGTCAACTTCTCATGAAAAGTTTTCCTATGATTATCTTCAAAGGAAGCAGGAACTTGAGAAATTGAGATCGGATCATGAAGATCTTCAAAAGGAGAATGGATCACTTCATGCTCAACAGATTAGTCCCGCTCAGGAAGGATTTGAACCAACATGTTTAAAATGCATTGAGCGTGATAACGCTACCTCTGTTGTTGAATGCTCTACTGCTACTGACGTTGCAATATCTTCAACTGCTGAAGTGGTAACTAACCCCTCTACTGAGGATACCACTACTATTACTGATGAGAATGCCAGGTTGAAGACACTGCTTGAGACAGGGATGTACAATAGTCTCAAAGGACATCAGACATTATGTGATGTCCTCAAAAAGCAGATTCTGAACTGAAACCCTAGAAAAGAGGGTGTTGGGTTCGAGAGGAAAATGAATGTTGATGGGTCGTACTGGAAGCCTGAGCAGTACCCCAAAACCACATAGGTTGCTGCAAAGGAACCTTCAGTAGATCCATCCACCTTATCTGGTTTCACTTGTGCTAACCCCATTATCATTGATGAATCCTTTGATGCAAACTATAAACTGTTTAAGAATCAGAATGGTGAAGTGTTTGCCAGGTATATTGGTACTAACTGCAGGAATGGACCACCCATGAAGAAGATATGGGTACCTAAAAGTGTTCTTGAGAATCTTCCAGTGAATGTCATCATGACACCACCTGTGAAGAAGACAAATCCCATGCCAGAGGCTTCATATGGTCCTAAAGCTTCATACAGACCGTGGACTCATCTGAGTCACCCTCATGTCAATGTTTTGCAGGGAAATCATACTCAGACCCATGAATATGAGTGTGTTTCATCAAACCGCTATGTTCATAGAACTAAGAACTTTTCTGCTTATTCATATGAGTATTATTCACCCCCTATAAGGCTATTTACTAGGGCTCCAAAGCCGAAGTTCTCAGATGCTTCACTTAGACTCTTTGCTTTTAAGCCACCCCTCAAGATGTGGATGGTTAAGAAAACTTAACTCTCTTTTGCAGGGAAAGGTCTCCAGCCGGAAATCAAAGGCGTCCAAAACTAATGCTGGAGACCTTAAAAATCTTGTAGGGCGCAAGATAAAATGCCCAAATGGTCTTACTATGTATTTCACTCCAGATTTCCTTGACACTCATCCTATCTATCCTAACCAAGACCTGAATTTCCATGTTCCACTTGTTCGTCAAATGTTTCTGCTTCACAACTCGCTTGGTGAAGCCTATCCCACAAACTGCACTGTAGGCTATGACACCTCGTACTTCAGAATGGATTATGGATAGTGGATGCACTAATCACATGACTGGCGATCGAAGTCTTCTGATGGATTCAACACTACATCCATCAGACAAAAGTCACATCACATTTGCTGACAGTGGTAAAAGCAAGGTATTGGGTCTAGGTAGACTTGCAATATCAAGGGATCAGCACATGGATAAGGTGATGCTTGTTGAATCCCTTTGTTTCAACTTAATGTCTGTCTCAATGCTTTGTGACTTAAACATGATTGTGCTATTTGGAAAATATCGTTGCCTTGTACTGATAGAATCTGACATGTCTCTAGTCTTTGAAGGATATCGAAAAGATGATCTGTATATGGTAGATTTCTCAGCAGGACCACAGATGGCCGTATGTCTTCTAGCAAAAGCTTCAGAATGCTGGCTTTGGCATCGAAGGCTAGGTCATGCTGGCATGAGGAACTTTCACACTCTCGCGAAGAAGAAGCATGTTGTGGGCATCGAAGGCGACAAGTTCAAGAAGGATCATCTGTGTGGTGCCTGCGAAACCGGAAAGATGACAAGAGCCAAGCATCCCACGAAGACCATCATGACTACATCTCAACCTTTCGAGCTGCTTCACATGGACCTATTTGGCCCTACTCACTACTCTACTCTCAATGTTACTGCTTGTCTCTATGGCTTCGTCATTGTTGATGATTACTCTCGATATACTTGGGTGCATATAATCCTATACAAGACTGAAGTGTGTCTTTAGACGCTTTGCCAATCGTGCCATGACGAACTATGACATCAAGATCAAGCACATCAGAAGCGACAATGACACTGAGTTCAAGAACACCAGCCTCGACCTATATCTGGATACCCTAGGTATCACTCATGAGTTCTCTGCTCCCTATACACCTCAGCAGAATGGCATCGCAGAGCGCAAGAACAGAACTCTCATTGAGATGGCCCGAATGATGCTTGATGAGTACAAGACTCCACGGAAGTTCTGGCCTGAAGCCATTGATAATGCATGACACGTCATCAACCGTGTTTATCTTCACAAGCTTCTGAAGAAAACATCCTATGAGCTCCTAACTGGTAAGAAGCCAAATGTTAGCTACTTCAGAGTTTTTGGTGCTAGATGCTGGATCAACGATCCACATCACACTTCAAAATTTGCACCGAAAGCACATGAAGGTTTTATGCTTGGTTATGGAAAGGATTCGCACTCCTACAGAGTCTTCAACCTCTTTCACTATAAAGTGGTTGAAACTATGGATGTGCAGTTCTATGAGACTAACGACTCGCAAAGACAACACCTGCCAAATGTGCTAGATGAATTAACCCCTAGCGAGTCAATCAAGAAAATGGGAACTGGAGAGATCATATCCTCTGAGAATCATACTGAAGAAGAACTGATTGTTTCTGCATCCACTTAACTTGAAGACAATGCTCAACCTGAAGATAATCCCCCAAATGATGACATTGATCAGAATGAGCAAAATTTTCGTCCTGCTCATCCTCGTGTTGCAAATGAAGTATAGATTGAGAAGATGATCGATAGCCTCAATGCACATAGTCCAATCACTCGTTCAAGAGCTACACAAAGAGCAACATAGCTAACCAATTTCTTAGGCATTTTGCATTCGTCTCAATCTCTGAACCCAAGAAAGTCGATGAAGCCTTCATGGAACCTGAATGGATTCAAGCAATGCAAGAACAGCTTCAATAGTTCGAGCTAAATAATGTGTGGGAACTGGTCAAGCATCCTAATCCTCGGAAACACAATATCATTGGTACCAAATGGATATATCGCAACAAGCAAGATGAGCATGGTCAAGTGGTCAGAAACAAAGCTCGTCTCGTTGCACAAGGTTACACTCAAGTAGAAGGAATTGACTTCGATGAAACATTTGCTCCGGTGGCAAGGCTTGAAGCCATTCGCATACTGCTTGCCTATGCAAATCATCACCACATACTTCTGTATCAAATGGATGTGAAGAGTGCTTTTCTCAATGGAAAGATAGAATAAGAAGTATATGTTGCACAACCCCCTGGTTTTGAAGATCCAAAATATCATGATATGGTATACAAGCTCAACAAGGCACTGTATGGCCTCAAACAAGCCCCTCATGCCTGGTATGACACGCTCAAGGACTTCCTGAAGAGCAATGGCTTCAAACCTGGCTCACTAGATCCTACTCTCTTCACGAAGACATATGATGGTGAACTGTTTGTATGCCAAATCTATGTGGATGACATTATTTTCGGCTGCACCAACAAGAAATACAGAGATGAGTTTGGTCACATGATGCAAGAGCAATATCAGATGTCCATGATGGGTGAACTGAAGTTCTTTCTAGGTCTCCAAATTCGTCAACAACGCAATGGTATCTTCATATCTCATGAAAAATATCTCAAAGATTGCCTGAAGAAGTTTGGAATGCAAGACTACAAAGGATACACGACGCCAATGCCAACCAAAAGTCATCTGGGTCCCGATTACAATGGTAAAGAGTTCGACCAAAAGGTATACCGCTCCATGATTGGTTCTTTGCTTTATTTATGTGCATCTAGGACAGATCTAATGCTTAGTGTTTGCATGTGTGCCCTATTCCAAGCGGCACCAAAGGAATTGCATCACTTAGCTGTGAAGCGAATTCTTCGATATTTGGCTTACACCCCAACACTAGGATTATGGTATCCAAAGGGCTCGGAGTTTTATCTACTTGGATTCTCAGATGCTGATTATGCTGGTGACAAGGTTGATCGCAAGTCCACATCAGGCACATGTCACTTTCTGGGACGATCACCTATCTGTTGGTCTTCAAAGAAGCAGAACTGTGTATCTCTCTCCACTACCGAATCCGAATACATTGCTGCTGGATCTTGCTGTGCTCAGCTTCTCTGGATGAAGAAAACTCTCAAGGACTGTGGCATACACCTGAAGAATGTGCCTCTCTACTACGACAATGAGAGTGCCATCAAGATTGCCAACAACCCAGTTCACCACTCGAAGACAAAGCACATTGAGATTCGTCATCACTTTCTCAGAGATCATGTTATGAAGGAAGATATTGATATCATTCACATCAACACTGAAGAGCAATTGGCTGATATCTTCAAAAATCCCTTGGATGAGAAAAGGTTTTGCAAGTTGCGGTGTGAGCTAAATATCTTGGAATCCTCAAATGTCCTGTGAATTCGACACACATCCTAACACTTATGCATTTTGATGACTTAGATGTGCAACACACAAATTAACATATATCTTTAATCAATGAAGACATACACTCTAAGTGTGAATACATTAATGCGGAATTTGACTTCCGAGTGCCACGATAATTGTGTGCCGTGTCTGGGTCTAATACTTCATATACGTTGGGTAACACCACCACCAAACTTTTTTTTTGAAGTGTTTCTCTTGGCATTATATTTGATTAGTCTTCATCCCTGATTTGTATTCAAGTTTGTCTTCATTTGGTTGATTTGGCCTTATACTAGTTATATACATACTTGTGTTCTGTCCTCTACAGCATTCACTTATAGCTATGACTTTGTGCTGAATCTTTTGATCTAAGTAAATGTGATCGGACCCTAACCTATCTGTGCTTCTACATCAACTCTATCTGTCCAAATCATATGCATTATGTTCAAAACTGTTGATTATCTTCACTGAACCTTTTCAGCTGAAGTCAATCTGAACAACATTTATATATGTTTTAAATGTTATATCCTTCTTGCCTCAAAGATGGAGAATACGGAACGACCATCCCGACAATCCAGGCGTGTGTGGGAACATGGAACAACTTCCAATGTGTTGCATGCTCGCCTCGTACCCTTCAGATGTGAACCGCCAGGGGCACCTGCGTAATTGCGCTGTGCCGTCTCTTCCCTTATAAATACCCATCACATCTTGGTCAAAAAATTCTTCGTCCACCTCGCCACCTCTCGAAAACCCTAGCGCCTCCGTTAGCTCTCGACGATGCCGGCGACGAAGCTCTTAGCTGTCGCGACCTCGCCGACGCCATCATCACTCCGGTTGCGGACCTCATCTTCTCTGCCGCCGCTGTAGCTATCCTTCGTCGCCAAGTTAGGGCACAGAAGATTGAACTGCTCGGCCTCCTACTTCGCTCCGTCTAGCAGTTCTTCGTGTGGTAATTAAAATTCACTTTTTACCATCTTTTCAATCTGATAGATTCATCCTTCTTCACCAAAAGTAGTTTCTAGATCTCCAAAGTTGAATCTATCTCGTTCTACATCTCATACTCTGCCTAGTCTATTCACTTATGCTTCTTTACAAGTTAGATTCATCACTTGTACTTATTCTTGGATTCGTGCAAATCTGGAACCAACTCACATCAAAGAAGTGATTGTCTTCGCGTTATGAGGTCAAGTCTTCAAACTGATTTATCTTCAAAATCTTCTGAGAATGCATATGACCTCTTCCCTTCCCTCGCACCTCTAATGATGTCACTGGTACATGTCCGTGGGAGAATCCCTTGGTTCTCATAGTCTGCATTCGTTTGTAGAATTCTTACAGAATCACATCAATTCTCCTGAAGCCAGCTCTTGTCTGACCAGCCATCGGAAGCCTTTGCAAGTACTGAAGCCTTTCACGTTAAGCTTCATGGCCACTGAGAAGTCAGCAAGAAAGGGTGGCAGACAGCGCCGTGGGAACACTTCCAAGGATTTGCGTCCATATTTGGATGAGCTGTACAAGGCAGACCTAGAGGAAACCTATACAAGTCGCAAGAATCGAATCCAATGGATTCGAAGATACTGGGCTGAGGAATGGTTCGAGTATCGATTTGTCACAGAAGAATATGTAGAAAAGAATGCCATCAAGCGACCATGGGGAGATATACTGTACAAGAATCTTCAACCCAGGTCCCAGACTGAAGCTATTGAGCGTGGCTTTTATCCGTGCATGGTTCACAGACCGCAGCTAGAGAATGCTGACCCGTCTTCTCTGTTATGGTGCCGTGAAGACCATCTTTTCAAGCACAACTATCAGTTCACCAAAGACTCCGCTACGAAGAACAAGAAGGCATTAGGACTTGACTTCAACCCTGGTCCTTCTTCACCTCAGGATAATGGCACCCGTGAAGCCAATGAGAACAGGATCGGGTCCTTCTACAACCTTGTTGGCCTCATCACACACATTGCTGGCCAAGGTGCAAAAGTGGATCATTCTGATGATGATGCTGACACTGATGATGTTCCAGCTCCTCCTCCTATGCTGCAGAAGCAAAAGAAAGCTAAGGCTGCAAAACCAACTGCTGCACCAAAAGCTTCACGAGTGAAGCCATTGGCTACTGCCGCTCCTGCTCCAAGTAACACCTCTGAAGATCTCTCTCGCATCTCCAAGAAGCGCGAGATGCCTCAGAAGAGAACTGCTCAGAAATCCAGTCAAGCACTGACACCAGCTACCGTTCTAAGGAACGAATCTGAAGCTATTGATCTGTCCTCAGATGACGAGTTTGGTGAGGATGCTCTTTAGAAGCTGATAAAGAGAAAGCAAGAGGCGGAGATCTTCAATGATCTGCCCCTCTTTGATGTGAACATTTTGGACAATTTCATTGATGAATGGTTTGACAATCAAGATCTCAGTATTGATGATCTTTAGCTCCCCATTGGCATCAGCGTCGCTTTCCAAGGCGGAATTGCTCCTGAGCTGACTCTGGCTCAGCGAATTGTTGAATTGAAGAACAAGATTGACTTTGAAAAAGAGCAGTTCAAGAAGCATGTGGCCAAGCTTAGTGTGGCTGATGTTCAGAAATTCAACCTGATGCTGAATGACCTCAAGGAAGCGTTTCGCAATAAGCGAGAAGCCAAAGGTTCAAGAGAGCGCAAGAAGAATCTTGCTACCAATAGTGTTCAAGCTTACAACGAAGCTGAGAAGCGCAAGGCACTTGGGCGTCTAGGCATTGACCCCAAGATGGCTGCCAAAAAGAAGAAGAAGTCTACTGTGGCCCCAACTGAAGCTCCAAGGCGGGAAGAACCTCACATTATCCTCCCAGCCAGCAAGACAGGCTCGAAGCCTAAGGTCCCCATGGTGGCTTCAGAATAGAAGAAAACCGGGGCAGCTGAAGCCGAAGCCAGAAAGCGTAAAACCAAGAACACCACTGATGATGCACCAGCCCCCAAGAAGAGGAAAACCAAGAAGAGAGATCAGGCTACTTCCAAAGAGCCCCTTGTTGTCGAGCCCATTGCTTTTGCTCCCCCTCCATCTGAAAATCAAGAGCGTCAGTTGATTGTTCATGAGCCTACTTCCACAGAGGCTCCTGAAGCTCAAGAAGTTCCAGTCATTGACCCCATCGCTACTGAAGACATTGGTCCTCACCGAAAATGTAGAAGATGATGAAGTTCTTCCTCAAGTTGAGTGCCCAACGGTATCATCGCCTGTTCTCATGAACAGCGAGATCATCAGCATTGGTCGTCCTTTGACGCCAATCTCACATGATGCCTCATGGGCCGATCGCCCCCAACCAGCAACCCTAGTTCAAGACTCACCAAGTACACCCCGTCCTTCACCAATGCAAGGTTCGAGTCCAATTATCAATGACGACAATTACATGGAGACCACACCATCACCGAAAGTGTTGCCCGTGTTTCCACAGCTTCACAAAGGCCAGAGGCCATCGGTCTCCATGACAACCATCACAGAAGAGGATTCACACCAGTCCAGCTCAGTGGCACGTCAAGTGTTCCCTGAAGACAATCCTTCTGTGACGGTTCCTGTGTCCAAAGCTAATGCTTCTGGAGAGATTCCGGCTGCAGCAGCCGATGAAAGACAAGAAGCAAATCGTGTTGCTACACCCCCACCAACCAAGAAGAAGACATTCTCGAGGAGAATGTGCCTGCGCCTGACCCTCCAGCTACTCAAGTGGAGGTTGAGAATATTGAGGCGGCCACCAACAACATCAATGAAGCCAATGACGTTGTCATGACTGAAGCCAATGTGGCGCCTCAAGTTAACACTGTGAATGAAGCCAATGTTGCACCTGCAACCAATGTGTAGCCTGACGCCTCTGCTAATGCCTCTGCTCCTGCACCGCCACCAAGGCCACACACCATTGAGCATGCATTCTGTCAAGGCAAACTTGTTCCTGTCAGATGGCCCATTCTGATTCCTCGCCTGCTCCCGGTCCCCAGTTTGATTATCATGTGGAGCACAGGCCTCAGGTTCAGAAGCCAAAGCCCAGGTTGCCAGGGTCTCCAGGTACTGCATCTGCACTAGGATCATTCAATGTAAATGGCTTCATTGCACACAACACCTTCTTTGATAGTGCCAAGAACCCATACTCCAAGCCAAGAATATCATCTGATAGGTTCTGGAGCTATCAACAACGAAGCTATTACTCCTGCATTCTATACAACCAGGAGCGCATATTCCCTCATATGCGTCTGAATTCCGAAGCCATTGCTGGCCTGCCCTGCTTAGAAGAAACACTTGACTGTTTTTGAGATGAAGGTCTGCTACAGTTTGTCACTGATAAGGAGCATTGGCATGAAGAGCTTCTGCTCCAGTTTTATGCCACTCTCCACATTCGCGGCTATAACAGGGATCCGAAGACATGGGTCCTTGAGTGGATGACAGGAAATGTCCATTGTGAAGCTAAAGCCTTTGACCTCATTGAGCTTACTGGCATGTCCACTCCAGGTGAACTCTATGAACCTGGTTGTCAGCTTCACCGCAATGCATTGGAAAGCATCTTTCAGAATCCTGAGCCCAACATGAGCCAAATGCTAAGCATGATCAAGCCACTGCCACATGACGCTGAATATCCAAAGGAATTCCTTGTTGAAGACCTAGAGTATCTGCCCCGAACCATCTATCATATCAGAAGGCGAACCCTATGGCCCATCAAAGGGCATTCCTCTTCAGCAAAACTTGAAGGTGCAATGAAGACATTGGTCTTCCACATTCTCAATGGCAAAAGCTTGAATGCTCAGGATTTCTTCATTCGCCAGTTTGCTGCATCTGGCTCTGACATTTTTGGTCCGAAATTTTATGCTCCTTGGGTTATGCGTCTGATGAAGCTTCACTCTGCTCTTGACTATCAGCCCTCTGCTCACAACCATCTTATCTTTCTGCCAGAGGTTGATATGTCAGTCGAAGCCATTTACCCAAAGCCTGCCAAGGAAGCGCTATATCTTCACAATGCAGATCATCAGAGTTTCTCTCAGGATGTTGAAGGTGTTCAGGCTGCTTCTCGTGTCTATCCATTGGCCGGCAACACCCGCTGTGCACGTACTGAAGCCACATAAAGCACCATTGCTCCAAGGACTCGCAAGCGACCCCGTGTGCTCAATGACCAAGAGCTTCTTGTGGTCTTGCATCAGAAACAAGACAAGCATCATTTCTGGCTGAAATGAAAAATGCAAAGCCTCTTGGTGGTCAATCGCATTCGCAATCTTGCAACCAAGAATGCCTTTATCACTCATGAAACCAGTTGGAGGACATGGAAGAGTTTGACACTACTCAGTGCCGAAGCTGATGTTCAAGACAATGGCTTCACCGAAACATTCAAGTTTGACTCCACTCCTCCCAGGGATGTTTTTTTACGTCGAACCCCGTCTCTTGAAGATTCAGAGTACTCTTCGTCCGCAGCCACGGTAAATGCCAGAGTTATAGATGAAGCCGATGATGCTACTTCACCACCTCCACATCAGCGCGTATCGACACTGCACCAAGTTCTTCTGCACCACCAAACCTCAATGACGACCCTCCTACTTCACCTACTCCTCATGGGAATGAGTAGCGATTATGTCTTCAAACCTTTTTGGTCCTTACTGACAAAAGGGGGAGAAGCATAAGTTGATAGTCTTCAAGCGGGTCCATATGGGTGGTTGCTATATTTTTGCCTAGTGGTTACTGAGGGAGCCCTGGATAAGGGGGTATCCGGACTGCTGGACTATATACATCGTCCGGACTATTGAAGCGTGAAGATACAAGACTCAAGACTCTGTCCCATGTCTGGATGGGACTCTCTTTTGCGTGGAAGGCAAGCTTGGCGATCCGGATATTGTGTTTCCTTCCTTGTATCTGACTCCGTGTAAACCGTAGCCCTCTCCGGTGTCTATATAAACCGAATAGGTTGGTCCTTAGAAGGACGATCATGATTACAATCATACCATCATAGGCTACCTCTTAGGGTTTAGCCTCTATGATCTCGTGGTAGATCTACTCTTGTACTACTCATATCTTCAATATTAATCAAACAAGAAGTAGTGTCTTACATCCATCGAGAGCGCCCGAACCTGGGTAAACATTATGTCCCTCGGTTCCTGTTACCATCAGCCTAAGACGCACAGATTGGGACCCCCTACCCGAGATCCGCCGGTTTTGACACCGACATTGGTGCTTTCATTGGGAGTTCCTCTGTGTCGTCGCTGCAAAGCTTGATGGCGCCTTGAATCATCAACAACACGGTCCAGGGGGAGACTTTTCTCCCCGGACAGATCTTCATGTTCGGCGGCTTCGCACTGCGGGCCAATTCGCTTGTCCATCTGGAGCAGATCGACAGCTACGCCCCTGGCCACCAGGTCAGGTTCGGAAACTTGAACTACACAACGGATATTCGCGGAGACTTGATATTCAATGGATTTGGGCCTGCGCCAGGAGCACCGAACAGTCACGATGAGCACGGCTTAGACTGGCCATCAGACGATGCTCGAGATATCACCCCTTCGGTAAAAGCCTCGGATCTAAATCCAGAGCAGGTTGCGTTGCCTAAGGACGGAGGGGTGGACCCCACCCCACAGGCCGCACACTCATCGGCGGTGGAGCCGAATACAGGTCTCACCTCTGTGGAAGCCTGTAACCCTAGGCCCCCGGACTCATATCCGTTTGTTAGTTCCGGTCCGCACACCCTCGAGCCAGCCGAGCGAGGTTGGGCTCCGGTAATGGAGTTTACCGCTACGGATATCTTCCAGCACTCGCCCTTTGGTGACATGCTGAACTCATTAAAGTCTCTCTCGCTGTCAGGAGGCTCTGGGCCGAACTATGTCCGACTTGAGTGGGAACCAGGCGACGAAGGAATTCGCTTCCCACCCACCACCCACTTCATTGCCATAGTGGACGATTTAACCGACATGCTTGACTTCGACTCCGACGACATCGACGGTATGGACGACGATGCAAGAGAAGTACAGGAGCCACCGCTCACAAGGCGGTGGACAGCCACCTCCTCATACGATATATACATGGTGGACACTCCGAAGGAAACCAATGGCGACAAGGCAACGGAGGATAACCCCTCAGGGAGAAAAGCAAAGATTGAGCATCATCGGCGCAGCTCCAAGACCCGCCACAAAAATACCGGCCCCGGAGATTAAAGCAATTCGGATGGTGCCGAAGAGGAATACAACCCTGACCAGCCCGCCTTCGAGCATGCCGAACAGGAAGATGAGCAGGTCAGCCCAGACGAATAGGCGACTTACGGATATCCAGAGGAGGACAACTATATGCCCCCTCCGAAGACGAGATTAGCCTCGGCGACGACGAGTTCGGCGTGCCCGAGGATCCCGTGGAGCAAGAGCGCTTTGCCACTTCGAGGAGCCTGAAGAAGAAGCAGCAGCAACTCCAGGCTGATCAAGACCTGCTCCCAGATAGATGGACTGAAGTCCTTGCAACCGAGGAATACGGACTCGAGCGCCAAACGGCTGACCAGCCACCCCATGGCCGGGATAAAACGGGATATCAGCTTGAATACCAGCCCGCACCCCCACGCCAATAGACTACGGCCCGGGGCAACAGGCAAGACCTGCAAAATATACTGGAAAACAAAGCATGACAGCCAAGATCGATCTACGGATCGCGGGGGCGCGCCCCAGCGCACGACGATGACCGTCACGCCGGATACACTACCAACAAGTCCGGCCGGGCCAAACACAGCAACCCAAACCAATTCGAACTGCGTAGCCACATAGCCCGGCACAAAGGTGCCGCACACCCCCTCTGCTTCACTGACGAAGTGATGGATCATGAATTCCTAGAAGTGTTCAAACCCGTAAACATCAAATCATACGATGGCACAACATACCCCGCAGTGTGGATCGAAGATTTCCTTCTCCATATTCACATGGCCCGCGGAGACGATCTACACACCATCAAGTATCTTCCCCTTAAGCTCAAAGGACCAGCCCGGCACTGGCTAAACAACCTGCCAGCAAATTCCATTGGCAGTTGGGAAAACCTGGAAGACGCATTCCTCAACAACTTCCAAGGCACATATGTGCGACCACCGGACGCCGATGACTTGAGCCACATTACTCAACAAACCGGAGAGTCGGCCAGGAAATTCTGGACCCGGTTCCTAACTAAAAAGAACCAAATAGTCGACTGTCCGGACACCAAAGCCCTGGCAGCTTTTAAGCATAATATCCGTGACGAGTGGCTCGCTCGACACCTCGGCCAGGAAAAACCCAAGTCCATGGCAGCTCTCACAACATTAATGACCCGCTTTTGCGCGGGCGAGGACAGCTGGTTGGCTCGCGGTGGCACCACGCCACATTCCGGCACTTCGGATGTCCGCGACAGTAACGGCAAGCCACGACGCAACAGACATAAGCGACAGAACAACGGCGACAACACTGAAGACACGGTAGTAAACGTCGGATTCAGCGGATCCAAGTCCGGTCAGCGGAAGAAGCCGTTCAAAAGAAACAATCAGGTGCCGTCCAGTCTGGACCGTATACTGGAGCGCTCATGCCAAATTCATGGCACCCCGGACAAGCCAGCTAACCACACCAACAGAGACTACTAGGTATTCAAACAGGCCGGCAAAATAAATGTCAAAAACAAGGACAAGGGGCTGCACACCGACGATGACGAGGAGCCCCGGAGTCCGAACACGGGGGGACAGAAGAAATCCCCCCCCCCCAGGTGAAAATGGTCAACATGATCTACGCCACTCACATCCCCAAGCGGGAATGGAAGCGAGCACTACGGGACGTCTACGCGATGGAGCCAGTCGCCCCCAAGTTCAACCCATGGTCAGCTTGTCCGATCACCTTTGATCGTAGGGATCATCCTACTAGCATCCGTCATGGCGGCTCAGCCGCATTGGTCTTAGACCCAATCATCGACCGATTCCACCTCATGTGAGTCCTTATGGACGGCGGCAGTAGCCTGGACCTGCTCTATCAGGGCATAGTGCGCAAAATGGGCATCGACCCCTCAAGGATCAAGCCCACCAAAACCACCTTTAAAGGTGTAATTCCTGGAGTAGAGGCCCGCTGTACGGGTTCTATGACATTGGAAGTGGTCTTCAGATCTCTGGACAACTTCCGAAGCTAAGAATTAATCTTCGATATTGTCCCTTTTCGTAGTGGTTACCATGCACTACTCGGACGAACCGCATTCGCTAGATTCAATGCGGTACCACACTATGCATACCTCAAGCTGAAGATGCCAGGCCTGCGCGGGGTCATAACAGTCAACGGAAACATGGACCGCTCTCTCTGTACAGAAGAGCATACTGCAGCCCTTGCGGCAGAGGTACAATGTGTCCCCCTCCGGCAAACCACCAATCCAGCGATGACAACCTCAAGCACCGTCAAGCGAGTCCAGAGCACCCCGCAACAGGATCATCAGGCACGCCAAGAGCGCGATTAGCAGTCCAGCCTCTGCTCACACCCCATTAAAGCAGCATTCGTGCCACGCGTACACAATTACGCACTAAAAATACCATGGGCACAGGTGGAGGCACAACAGTGACTCAGTCAACAGTGCGGTATCACCGCAACATACCTTCATAATCTTTCCCTTTTACCTTTCAGGACATTGCTTTAGTGCAGCCTCTTCAGAAGAGCCGAATTGCCGGACTTGCATAGGAAAGAAAACCGAGGCAACAGGCTTTGCGCACAGAAGGAAACACCCAGGTGGAATCTATTTACGATCATTATACATGTTTTATCTATCTGTACGTGACCTGCCCCTGGATAGGACATGTCAAATAGTCCTATTTATCTCCGCTTAATGCATTCATTGTAAACATACGCTTAAACGTATTATTCATCAATGGGAGATCACATATAGCGTCAGCTTATCAGTCTTATTTGAGCATTTTTTCTCGCAAATGTTTATTTGATATTGCATCCGTACACCTTGGTATGTTCAGTTTGCCAGGGGCTTCTGATGGGGCCCCATAATATGGCAAGTCAAGTCCCAACACTTTCAACAGTGTGGCACCCCAAACTTATAGCACTATATGCATCAGCTCTGAATCATGTCTTGGGTCTACAGTTGGGTTAGCCCGACTCCCTTGTTTTGGTACCTCACGTTCCGTTATATCGGCTAAGGTAGCGCAGGGAGACCTACTGAGATTGTTTCCCGGTTTTTCCGGACGAGCACCTCAGTAGAGAAAGCCGAAAACTGACCGGCATGATGTGGCGAGAGCTGGTCGCTGTTTGAGAGGCCTTAAAATCCTTAAAGATTTTTCTGCTTTAGGCAATAAATCGGGTTCGTCTGATCTAGGCGTATATAGCGCCCCAATTCGGCCTTCCGGATTCTAGGGGCTTCGCCAAAATTTAAAATTGTAGACTTCTATGGCTAAGTGAAAGTTATAAAGCCGCATAGTCCGATTGCCTTGTTCGCTGCGCCGGACACCTCCTTAAGGGACCAAACATTTGGATAAAGAGTGTCCGGGTTTCCACGAACACCCCAGTACTAGTTACGTGGGGGCGGAAGCCGACGACTGGCCTACTTTCAGAATTTTATAAACAGCCGCACAAAAGGTAATATTTTAAATAACAAAAGCGCTACATAGCGCAAGTAACTTCGTCCTTAAATTACGAACATGACAGAAGTGAATTTATTCTAAAATTGTGTCCTTGGTACATTCATCGACCACGAGACGAGCGCCCTTCATAACGCCATCGTAATACTTCTCCAGATAGCGATGTGCCTTGCCCTCCGGCGGCCCGTCCTTCACCAGCTTCTCTGCATCCAGCTTGCCCCAATGCACCTTCGCGCGGGCAAAGGCTCGGCGGGCACCCTCAATGCAAATGGATCGCTTGATGACTTCGAGCCGCGGACAAGCATTCACCATCCGCTTGATCAGGCCGAAGTAGCTAGCCGGCAGGGGCTCACCAGGCCACATCCGGACTATGAAATCTTTCATAGCCGTTTTGGCCGCCCTGTGGAGTTCGACAAACTGCTTCAGTTGGTCACTCAGAGGCATTGGATGTTCGGCCCCAGCATACTGGGACCAGAACAACTTCTCCGTTGAGCTCCCCTCCTGGGCATGGTAGAACTCCACGGCATCTGATACGCTGTGTGGCTGATCTGTGAATGCCCCTGGAGAGCTCCGAACTCGGGTAAGTAAAAGAAACGCCTCCTCCACATGTTTGCTTTGCATAAAGAATTTCTTACCCGCCGCTATCTTTTTGGCCTCCTGGACTTCCTGTTGTGCCTTCTCGGCTTCGGCCTTGGCGTCTTTTATACTAGCAAGGGCCTTCGCAAGCTCGGCCTCTTTCGCCTTAAGCTCATGCTCCACGGACTCGAACTTTTTGCCGAGCTCCTGGAGCTCTTGTTGTACCTCGCCCACTCTAGCATCTTGCTTCTCGCGCTCTGTGCGTTCCAAGGCCGCCTTGTCTTCGGCCTCGGACAGCGCTTTCTTCAGAGAGGCCACTTCGGTGGTGGCCCCTGTTACAAAATCACGACGCTTCGTCGTTAGAATAACTAATTTTATATACCCTTCATTATGTGAGAGCGGGGAATTACTCACCTTTGCTCTCTTCGAGCTGCCTCTTCGTGAGGTCGAGCTCTCCCTACGCCTGCTCCAGATCCTGTTTTAGTCCGGCGATCTCGGCTGTGCGGACAGTAGCGGCAAGCAGCACAGCCTGCTTATTCACATTAACACTAATTATTAGACTCTTGCGGATTATAATTGACCCTCCGTTTGATTTTTTTCTTTCTGAACACCAAATAGAGTATCAGGGGCTACTACCTATTGGGTGGTAATTTTACATATTTTTTACTTACCTCAAAGCCTGTCAGGAGGCTGGTGCAAGCTTCGGTTAGCCCAGTCTTGGCGGACGAAACCTTCTGAATCACCACACTCATAAGAGTACGGTGCTCTTCATCCATGGAAGCGCTGCGAAGCGCTTCCAACAGACAATCCGGTGCCTCGGGCGCAACGGAAGTCCTTGACATAGATGGCTCGCCCTCCCTAACGAGGGCCTGCACGCCTGAGTCTGGGACCACTAACAGCTCTGGAATAGTGTTCGGCTGAGAGCCCGGCCTACTGTGGCTCTCACCGACATGATCCGCGGGGATCTTGAACCCTACGTGTCCGACATCTGGAATTCCACCTTGGGGCGTCTCCAGAATCACCTCCCCCCCGCTCTGGGAGCCTTCAGGACAACACCTCCGTGTCATCTGCGGGTTGAGGAGTGGTGGCCGTCGGGAGCGAGTTCATCTCTGAATCGCTCAGGGATCCATCCGAAGAAGATACCGCGGGATGAACCCTGGCCAGGCTACATATACGTTCGGCGTTATAAAAAGACTGTGAAGTAAAGCCATTACACGGTGCAGATACTTACGATTGCGCTAGGGGCTTCACCCTGGGCAGCCACCCCTCCTCGCTATGGGCGGCCGTGGCGGAGTAGTTCAGAAGGGACACCTTTCCCTTCTTGGACGACACAGCCTCCCCCTCCGGGGCGGCTTTCCTCTTTTTCTCCTCCCTAATGCGAGGAGGTAGAGTTTCTTCTTGCTTCCCCCCGCCTCCGCGGGAGGAATCTGTCTCGTCGTCATCAGACGACGTGGGTATGCCGGCCTTGCGCCGTGGGCCTTTTCCGGCCCCCTAGTCCGCCTTCTCGGGCCCCTCACCCTCTCCGGGTGGGGCAGTCCCTTCTTCCTCTTCCTCCCCTTCGAGGGAGGAGTGTGCCTCATCGTCTTCGGACGAGGCTTCTGGGGCAACCTTACATCGGAGACCCTTTCGGATCCCCGGGGCCTTCTTATCAGCCTTCTTCTCCGGCACCTTGTAGGGCGCCGGGACCAGCATCTCCGTCAGGAGAGCATTAGCTGGGCTTTCTGGCAGCAGAGCCGGACAGTCAATCTGCTCCGCTGTCCCCACATAATCCTGAACAAATATGCACAGTTACTTAAGGCTCCCCCTTGAATATATTGGGAAGAACCGAATCCGGTGGTAGCCTAAGAACTCACCTGACTAGGAAGCCACGCGGAGTGGAGCCCACGGTCCTCGGATGTGGGAGGAGGTACTTCAGAGGCCTTGAACAACGCCTTCCACGCATCTGTGTGCTTCATGTCGTAGAGCCTCTGAAGCGTCTAGTGTTCGGCCGGGACAAACTCCCACAGATTGAATGCCCGCCTTTGGCACGGCAGAATACGGCGAACGAGCATGACATGGATCACGTTGACAAGCTTGATGTTCTTGTCCTTCATGCTCTTGATGCAGTTTTGGAGTCCGGTCAGCTCTATAGATTCGCCCCAGGACAGGCCCTTCTTTTCTCAGGAGGTGAGCGGCATGGGGGTTTCAGGTTGGAACTCGGGGGCCACCGCCCAGTTGGCGTCGCGCGGCTCGGTGATGTAGAACCACCCCGACTACCACCCCTTCACGGTTTCCGCAAAGGAGCCGTCAAGCCAGGTGACGTTAGGCATCTTGCCCACAATGGCTCCTCCGCACTCCGCTTGCTGGCCACTCACAATCTTCGGCTTCACGCACAAGATTTGCAACCACAAGCCGAAATGAGGCTTGATGCAGAGGAGGGCCTAGCATACAACAATGAACGTCGAGATGTTGAGGACGAAGTTTGGGGCTAGATCATGGAAATCTATCCCGTAGTAGAACATGAGCCCGCGGACGAAGGGGTGAAGTGGAAACCCCAGTCCACGGACGAAGTGGGCGAGAAACACGACCCTCTCGTGGGGTTCTGGGGTTGGAATGACCTACCTGTCATCTGTTAGCCGGTGCGATATGTCTGCGGGCAAGTATCCGGCCGCCTGAAGATTCGCGATATCCTTCTCCTTCACGATGGAAGCCACCCACTTGCCTCCTGCTCCAGACATGTTTAGCTGTGCGGAGAAGACTTGGACTAGGGCACTGGAGCTCGAGGGGGCAAGAGTGGGCAAAGGAGGAAGAAGGCATGGGTAAAAATGGGGAACTCGTATCCCTTTATAGAGGCAACGGAAGCGGTGCGCCTCCCCACTTACCCGTTGGGAATCATTCACCTCCCAAGCGCCACGATTGATGGCATGGTGGGATTACCCATACGCGTATTGATGAGAATCCTGTGATAAGGGGACACGATCTTTGCTTTGACAAGACGTGTCAAGGAAACCGCCTCGCAATATGCGTTGTGGCTGGTTGTAAGAAAACTGTTCGAATAATGACCCGATCTTAATGACATGTCACATTGTCTAAAAATTTGTCGGCAGATTGCATTTGTGAAATATCGTTCTCTCTCTACAGCGGTGTGTGAAGATCATTTTGCGGATCTGGACATAGTCTACATGTTCGATAAATTACTTTGGAGTATTCGGAGAAGGAACCCGCCTTGCAATGCCGAAGACAAGATTGCGCGTCAGACTCATCGTCATTGAAGCTTGGTTCAGGGGCTACTCAGGGAGTCCTGGATTAGGGGGTATCCGGACTGCCGGACTATATACATCGTCCGGACTATTGAAGCGTGAAGATACAAGACTCAAGACTCTGTCCCGTGTCCGGATGGGACTCTCCTTTGCATGGAAGGCAAGCTTGGCGATCCGGATATTGTGTTTCCTTCCTTGTAACCGACTCCGTGTAAACCCTAGCCCTCTCCCGTGTCTATATAAACCAAAGAGGTTGGTCCTTAGAAGGACGATCACGATTACAATCATACCATCATAGGCTAGCTCTTAGGGTTTAGCCTCTACGATCTCGTGGTAGATCTACTCTTGTACTACTCATATCTTCAATATTAATCAAGCAGGAAGTAGGGTTATACCTCCATCGAGAGGTCCCGAACCTAGGTAAACATTGTGTCACTCGCTTCCTATTACCATCAGCCTAAGACGCACAGATCGGGACCCCCTACCCGAGATCCGCCAGTTTTGACACCGACAGTTACAACTCTTGTTTTTGATACATTTGGTTCTTTGAGTTGTAAACATAAACTCAATGGTTGTCTGCTGCTTTTTACTACTATTCTGTGATGAGACGACAAATTCCGCATGTGCGATGATAAATCCCTCATGAAGTCATTTCACAGACATCCATCTTTCATTATGCATGTCATTATTCTTGTATATATTATCATGCATGATGTATTGTCTTCATATGGTGTGGAGGATCTCCACAAGTACAACCTGCCATGTGCATTTGCATTCCAGCGCAAAACATTTATACTTTTATCCCCGTTGAAAACTGCAACCAGTTTGTCATCAATCCCCAAAAAGTGGGAGATTGTAAGTGCATCTAGTGCCACCCCTAGTTGGTTTTGGAGTATTGACGACAAACCTGGTTGAGGGACTAATGTGTTTGTGAGAATTGCAGGATAACACAGGTAGTGGTCCCTCATTGATTCGGTTTACCTACCAGAGATGACCCCTAAAAATGTGTGAAGACATTTAAGACAACGGTGGTCTGTGAAGCTATTCACTTTGAAGACTGTCACACGAGAAGACATTGAGTGAAGACTATGGAGCGTGAAGACTTAGCTATTTCGTTGTTTCTTTTCTTCATTGTTGAGTCATAGGAACCACTGCACTGTTAAGTGGGTCCAATTGAACAAAGTCAGAGTGACTTAAGTGATGCTCAGACTAATCCTATGTCTTCGAGCAAAGACAATGAGTGCAAATCTTATCCAGAGTCAGATAAGTCAGCTTTACTTCTAGCCCAAGTCAAGCTGCCGCGTGTGTTTGAAATCTGTCCGTTGTGACACGTGTCAGTTCCTTAGTGACCAAGAGTCATTTTGTACAAATCATGTCAGGTTGCCCAGTGGCTATAAATAGCCCACCCCCTACACCATAAATTGGCGGCTGCTCAGAGTTAGTACAAGGCTTTTGTCGTTTTGAGAGCAACCCACCTCCGAAGCCGTTGAGTGAGAATCCTTGCGAGTACAAAGCCCAAACCACCCAGAGCCCAAAGAGAGTTTGGCATCACCGAAGTCTTTCTGTCCGCGTGATCTGAACACTTGTCACACTTGAGGACTGTGAATCCTCCAGCCGGTTAGGCGTCACGTTCTGAGCATCCAAGAGTCGTTGTGGATTGTCGGTGAATGAAGTCTGTGAAGGTTTGGAAGTCTACCTTGAAGACTTACCAGAGTGATTGGGCGGGGACTAGGTGTCCTTAGCTCAATGGGAATAAGGTGAAGACACGGTCTTCTGAGTTGAATCTCAGCCTCCCTAACCAGATGTATAGTTGTCACAGCAACTGGAACTGGGCGAACAAATCCTTGTCCTCCTGAAGCTACTGGTTCTATCTCTCACTTCTCTCCACTTATAGTTTGTCTTCGTGTATTCATTGCCTCCTTGCATTATCTGTTTGACTTCACTGAGTGACTACCTGTCTTGATTGGCTTCATACTATCTTCCACCCTGATCTTTACTGCCTAGCTGTTAATAGTCTTCGTGCTTTCACTTCATTGAATACTTGACTATGACTTGTCTAGTGTAGTCTACCTTCCGCTGCATACGAATAGTGTTGTTTCTACTATTTGTCTTCGAAACTCCCATGTTTTGAAGACTTTCATAAAAATCGCCTATTCACCCCCCCTCCCCCCCTCTTGTCGATAACTAGCCCTTTCAGGTCGTCATTCCTTCATGGCGGCAGCGGCGGCGGAGGAAGGCCTGCATTGCCCTGCGGGCGGTCCTCACGAGGCTGATCCCTCCAAGCGCCCTCGCGAGGCTGGTCCTGCTAGCGGTCCTCACGAGGTCGGTCAGGCCACTCCTTGCGACGGCCACAGTCGTCCCATCATCCTCCGCCACGTCCTCCTCCTTGGCTATAGCCCCGCTCGTTGCGCTCGGGGCGTCGACTGAAGCGTCCTTCTCGAATGGCCATGAGCTCCTAGCACTCGTTGGTGTTGCGGGTGTGGAGGTTGTGGTAGGTGCAGAACGGTCGGCTGCCCTTGGATGACTCCAGCTTGTCCCTGCCACGCTTTGTGTCTGGCTCTGCCATGAGCAGGGCTACTCCCTTGCGCTTCACGTCCTTGGCCTTAGTCTTCTTTTCTTCTAGGTCAGCAGCTAAAAGCTCGAGGAGGGAGAGGCATCCCTCCTCAGCTCTTGCGCACTTGGTTGCCAGGTTGAACAGCTCCAGGGATGTGCACAGCTCCTCGTGGATGGCGAGCTCCTCCTTCATCTTGATGTCGCGGATGCCAACAAAGAACACTGAGAGGATGGCCTCGTCCGTCACCTTGGGGATCTTGAGGTGGACGTTGTTGAAGCGCTAGATGTATTTCTGCAGGGTCTCCCCAGGCTGTTGCTTGATGCAGCGCAGGTCACCCGTGGCTGGGGAGCGGTCGCGAGTGACCTGGAAGTTCGCGATGAAGAGTCTGAGCATCTCGTCCCAGGATAAGATCGAGCCGGGAGGCAAGTTCAGGAGCCACGAGCGGGCACTGTCGTGGTTCTAAGTCTGACAGTAATGTAGGGGGTACTAAGGAGAGGCAAGATCCTAGCTATGGAGTAGTTGTGCACACAAGAGGTTTACGAGTTCAGGCCCTTCTCGGAGGAAGTAACAGCCCTACGTCACGGTGCCTGGAGGCGGTCGACTGGATTATATGTGTGAGAGTTACAGGGGTGCGAACCCTTCTGCCTGTGGAGGGGGGTGGCTTATATAGAGTGCGCCAGGACCCCAGCCAGCCCACGTAGCGGAGAGTTCAATGTACATAAAGGCCAGATGTTACTGGTAACGCCTTACATAAAGTGATATCATGGCCATAAATACTACTTAATAACGGACCGTTTGGATGTAGAGTGACCTTAGATCTTCTGGCGGTCGAGTGAGTCTTCATGGTCGACTATCTTCGAGTCCGTCGAGTGGAATCCTTCCAGGTCGATTGAAAGGTAGTTTCTTCTAGAGATGTCCTTGGGGAGGGTATTTTGGACAGGTCCGTGACCCTACCCTAGGTACATGGCTTCATCACTAGCCCCCGAATGGATCGAGGTTTGAGTGAGGAAAGAGTTGAGAATTCTTTCGACCCCTCTTTTTGTGCTATGAGTATGTCTTGTTCTGGATCAAACGACCGTAGGTGGCGGCACCAACTTCTTTTTCAGTCACCTTGATCCATTCTTAATATCGGTCGAGTGACTTTTCTATACTTGGGGATCTCCGAGCGCCAGGTCAGAGGAAATCTTCAGTCTGACAAGTTGCTCTACTGTTCGCGGATCTAGCGGGATCTAAATTTCGAGAAGCGCGCGGGGCGGAGGAAGCCGCAGTACTCGGATGGGATAAGGCAGGGACACCTCGATTTCCATGCAACCTTTTTCGCCATGTATCGCGCACGCGACTGTTGCGGGATTTGACAGGATCGCCCGGGCCTACCAGTCAGCCACTCGGATGAGACTTCATATAAGGCGCCGGACGGGGTTTTTTCAAACAGTGCGCCCTCAATCCCCTCTCCCTCTTCTTCGAGCTCGCTCGCTGCGCTCACCAATACCTCCGCCTCGCTTCTCCTCGCGCGCCTCGCCGGCGACGATGGTGAAGGAAAATACGGTGGCTTTGGAGCGGGCGAAGAAGGCGACGGTGAAGGCAAAGGGAAGAGCGCCCAGTCGGGGCGGATCCTCATCGCGGTCCAGCCTGCCGCAAGGCTGGATCCAGGGAGACTGGATCCGCTCGACCATCACGCAGAAGGATCTCGATGACCTGGCCAACGAGGGACTGATCCCCCATGGGTCAGCGAGGCTTCCGGGGAAGGAGTGGCAGCCGCAGCCTCAGGAGGGTGAGTGCGTCCTGTTAGCCACCCATGTAGATCGCGGTTTTTCTCTGCCACCGAATCTTTTCTTCCGGGGGTTTCTGAACTTTTTTGGTGCACAACTCCATCACTTCACGCCCAACTCCATTGCCTACCTCGCCGCTTTCGTGTCTTTGTGCGAAAACTTCTTGGGTTGCCGGCCGCACTGGGGCCTTTTCAAACACATTTTCACCTGTCGCTCCCAGACGGTGAAAAAGGCTAGCATGAATGACGAGAGAACCCAGTTATCGAGATGTGCGGGGGTCTCGGGGTTCAGATGAGGAGTAAGAGTGCCTTTCCAGCCATGACCCTTCCCGAGTCAGTTCGAGGGTGGCAGTCGACCTGGTTCTATTGCCAAGACCAGTCGACGCCAGGGCAGTCGACTGGCCTTCCCCCGTTCTCCATGGACCGAGTGAACAAGCCATATTCTCTGAAGGTGCTCCCGGAGGAGAAGGCTCAGGTTAGGATGTTGATGGAGCGCGTGGTTCAGCTCATTCGCGACGGAGTGACCGACATGGATCTTCTAGAGGTTTTCCTTCGACGGCGCATCCAGCCACTTCAGTATCGGGGGCATCCGATGTGGTTGTACTCTGGTCCGGAAGACACCTCTCGGGTCCACCCGGAGGAGGTCGATGATGCCACTTTGGAGAGGTGGATGACCGCCATCACAGGGAACAGGGACAATCCTCGCGCAGCCAGGAGGATACCGCCACTCGACCAGTCCTACGAACTAGACAAGGTTTGGCCACATTCTTCTGATTGTGCCTCTTGTTTTCTTCATTCCGCTTTGTTGCAATCCGGCCGACTGAATTTTGTTTATTGACTTCCAGGTCACTACCGAGATGTATTCGATGCCCAACGGGGCGGAACAACAGACTGAAGAAGAAGAAGGAAGCGGAGGCGAAAGCCAGGAGGAGTGGGAGTCGGATAGCGACAAGGGTGATGAAGATGCCGGCTCTGAGGAGGAAGAGGAGGAGGAAGAGGAGGAGGTAGTCGAGCCTCCTCGCACTGAAAGACGGTCCAAGCTCGCCCACGATCCTGCGGTCGAGCGTGGCAAGGGAGTCGTGCCTACCGGGCAACCGACCAAACGCCCTAGGACGACTTCTCCAGCGCCGACTGAGAAAGCGTCGAAGCAACCCCGAGCGGCAACGACAAAACCGGTGAAGGCCCTACCAAAGATGAGGATGGAGATTCCGACTGTTTCCGGGTAATGGCATAACTCATGTTTTTCCTTTCAATACGGATATATTCTTGGTCGACTCGATCGCTGGCCGACTGATTTCTGAAATCACAGTGCTGCTACTTCTGAGACTTCAGCCAGGCATGAGGATCAAGAAATGGAGGATGCTGCCACTTCCCATCCTGGTATGATCTGTGCATTTTCACTTTCGGTCGATCGGATCTTCATTTTTTACTTTGAACTTTCTCTGTAGCTCCACCTAGCATTATCATTGATCTCCCTGACGATGAAGATGAGGCGCCACTGAGGCAAAGGAGGAACAGGAAGGCGTCTGCTGGCAAGACTGCTCAGGTTGCGTCAGCACCTGAATCATTGGTTCCGGAGGGGAGCAACGTTGCTCGGGCTACCGTGTCCTTTGCGGAGCCGCTGATGAGTGCCCGTCCTCCGTCGTCGAGTGCCGAACCACCTTCTCTCTTCTCCACACACCACATCCCAGAGGACCAAGCAGGTGCTGCCAAGGAAGCCATACGCCAGGCGGGGGTCATGATGGAGCAGGTGAAGGCGATCCGAGCCGCCAGCCAAGCAGCTTATGATGCAAGTTCAGCTCTTCAGAGTAATGTCCAGGTTAGTTGAACACCGCCTGTTCTATTAGGATATGATACCTGACAATTTTTCTTCCTGAAAATCTTAATGTTTGTCATACACCCACTGGGTGTGTCAATTGAAATGTCTGGATTAGTGGGGGCACGCTGAGTGCACCCACTGGGTGTAGTCCCCGAGACTACGGTCGACTGCTGACAGTCGACTGTAGTCTTTATGTCCAGAACTTTGTTCTGTTTTACTTTCTTCACTCGATCTGGTCGAATGGAATCACGGAACCAGTGGGGGCACGCTGAGTGCACCCACTGGGTGTAGTCCCCAGACCATGGTAGACTACTGGTAGTCGGCTATGGTCTGAAGAATTTTTCGTTTTATTTTGAAGCTGCATCTAACTACTGACAGTTAGCTGCTTTCGGTCGACTGGTTGATCCGAGCCGGTAGAACTAGTGGGGGCACTCTGAGTGCACCCACTTGGTGTAGTCCCCGAGACTACAGTTGAATATTTTGATTCGGCTGTAGTCTTAGAAATGCTACAATTTTTCTCTTTGTCACTTGGAAGTGACCTGTCTTTGATGTCCGTCGACTGATCTTTCGTAGAAATCTTGCGAGCTTGTTTCTCGTTATACTGAGTTGGAGAACAAGCATATCCAGCTCGAACTTGATCTGAAGCTTGTCCAGGAGAACTTCACGAAGGCGAAGGAGGAAGCAAAAGGTATGTTTGGTGAGAACCTTGATGACTGCCCTGATTTTTTGTCCATTCTTGAGTCTGATCTCATTGTCATTTTGCAGATAAACTAAGGGATGCTCTGAAGAAGAAGGACCTTGACCTCGCCGAGGCGCAGAAAGCGGCTTCGGACAAGACGAAACTTGCAGAAGAAAAGCTGGCTTCAATCAGCAAACTTGAAGAGGAGAATACCAATCTGAAAGCTCCTCTCGACGCGGCCAACAAGGAGGTGACCCAACAAAAGCGTGAGAAGATGGCCCTGAGTGACAAGGCTAGTGAACTGGTGGGAAAGAAGAACGACTTAGAGGCTTATCTAGGAGGGCTCACTAAGAACTTATTCCTCATGCTCGAAGGTAACCCCTTATATCCGACTGGTAACCACTGACTTTGTAGGAACATTAGCTTATCCTTGTATCGTATCCACAGAATTCTGCCAAAACTTTGAAGAGGAGACTAGTCGAGTGGAATCTGGCTTGGATCCCATCACCTCTCCTATGAATGATGAAGCTGCTATGAACGTGCTCCGTCTCGAGTCTCACGTTGCTGATGTGGTCGACTATCTGGCGAGACTGAAGGCTGCAACATCGCGCGTCGACACAACACTCTGGCCAGAAGAAAACTTCAGAACGACCTCGAGTCTCTGATGACTCGACTGAACAAAGTTCCAAGTCGAGTGCAAGAATGGAAGAAGTCTTCCGCCAGGTGTGGTGCTGATGTTGCCCTGTCTCTAGTCTGTGTTCACTGCAAGGAAGCGCGAGAGGACAAGTTGGTGTCTCTCAAGGTGGCCAATACCAGGAAGCATGACTTCCGCTCTTTCATGGAGACCTTCATTGCCGCTGCCACTCGGATCGCAGATGGAATCGACCTGGATGAGTTTGTTGCGCCTTCCAGTCCTCCTCAGGAGGGGTAAAAAACTTCTATGCTCGATGTCTTAAATTTGCCTCGGAATGCTGAGTGGTTTTTGTAACCAATAAACCTTAACAGGCTTGGTGCCTAAGCATTGCCTGATCCGTAGGACGCTATCTGAACTTGGGGTTGCCGTTGAATATGTTTGCATCCGTCTTCGAACGATTATTGCCCTTCGCTCGGAATATATACTAGTGTTTGTGATGCACTTTTGCAGGTAGGGACGAAGCACAGATCGCAATCGGCTTGTACCTCTTCACGCTTAGGCGAGCACTGGGCTGCAGCTAAGCCCCCGATTGGGAGGTTTGCTCTCCACTCGGTAGGATTTTCAAAAACTTAGGCGAGCACTGGGCTGCAGCTAAGCCCCCGAGCGGGAGGTTTGCTCTCCACTCGGTAGGATTTTCAAAAACTTAGGCGAGCACTGGGCTGCAGCTAAGCCCCCGAGTGGGAGGTTTGCTCTCCACTCGGCAGGATTTTGAAAAACTTAGGTGAGCACTGGGCTGCAGCTAAGCCTCCAAGTGGGAGGTTTGCTCTCCACTCGGTAGGATTTTCGTGGCGTTGCTCTGAAGGAGAAGGTAGCAGTGGACCTGCACTTCATCCTCCTCACGAAGCGCACGTTGTATTTGTGGCATAGCTCGGAAGGAGAAGGTAGCAGTCGACCTGTGCTTCGTCCTCCTTGTGGAGCGCACATTGTATTTGTGGCGTAGCTCGGAAGGAGAAGGTAGCCGTCGACCTGCGCTTCGTCCTCCTTGCAGAGCGCACGTTGTATTTGTACTTAGGCGAACACTAGGTTGCAGCTAAGCCCCTAAGTGGGAGGCTGGCTCACCACTCGGCAGGATTTTGTTTAAACTTAGGCAAGTACTTGGACTGCAGCTAAGCCTCCGAGTGGAAGGCTGGCTTACCACTCGGTAGGATTTTGTTTAAACTTAGGCGAAACGGATTCACAGCTAAGCCCCCGAGTGGGAGGTTTGCTCTCCACTCGGTAGGATTTTGTTTAAGCTTAGGCGAAACGGATTCGCAGCTAAGCCTCCGAGCGGGAGGCTGGCTCACCACTCGGCAAGGAGTTTTTTTACAAACTTAGGCGAAACGGATTCGCAGCTAAGCCACCCACTGGGGGCTGATTTATATGAACAAAAGTAACAACCATCAC
This sequence comes from Triticum dicoccoides, assembly GCF_002162155.2. Taxonomy (NCBI): domain Eukaryota; kingdom Viridiplantae; phylum Streptophyta; class Magnoliopsida; order Poales; family Poaceae; genus Triticum; species Triticum dicoccoides. The sequence goes on along the minus strand of NC_041381.1, from coordinate 535,802,331 downwards.
TGGGAAAATTATAAAACTCTTGTCTTTGATAAATAAACTACAGAAGTACTTTTATTACAACTCATCCTAGTGAATACTTAAGTATAAAAGGGGCGGAGCAGATCCGCATTCCAATCTCGTGGCTCGTCAATCTGGCGATCTACGTTGTAGAGACGGTATGCTCTGTTGTGGAGAACTTTGGTAACAATGAAGGGGCCTTCCCAAGTAGGGGCGAGTTTGTGTGGCTTTTGTTGGTCCACTCAGAGGACCAAGTCTCCTTCTTGGAAGGCTCGGCTCTTCACATTTCTGGCGTAGAATCGACGCTAGTCTTGTTGAAAGATGGTCGATCGGATCATGGCCATCTCTCTTTCTTCTTCCAGAAGGTCGACTGCATCCTACCGGGCTTGCTCTGCTTCGACTTCAGAGTAGAGCTCGACTCGTGGTGCATTGCGAAGCAGGTCGCTTGGCAGAACCGCTTCGGCTCCGTAGACCAGAAAGAACGGAGTCCTCCCAGTCGACCGATTTGGCATAGTCCTCAATCCCCAAAGAACTGATGGAAGTTCGTCGACCCACGCGCCTGCCGCGTGTTTGAGGTCGCGCATCAATCGGGGTTTCAGTCCTTTGAGAATTAGGCCATTTGCTCTTTCTGCCTGTCCATTCGACTTGGGGTGGGCGACTGAGGTGTAGTCGACTCGAGTGCCTTGAGAAGTGCAGAAGGCTTTGAATTGAACGGAGTCGAAGTTTGACCCATTATCAGTGATGATGCTATGCGGAACTCCATATCTGAATATTAATGCTCTGATGAAGCTGATGACAGTGCCCGCATCAAGATTTTTAATGGGCTTGGCTTCGATCCACTTGGTGAACTTGTCGACTGCCACCAGTACATGGGTGAAGCCGCTCCTGTCAGTTCTCAGTGGTCCAACCATATCTAACCCCCAAACAGCGAAAGGCCAGACGATTGGGATGGTCTTCAAGGCTGAGGAAGGTTTATGTGACATGTTGGAGTAGAACTGACATCCTTCACACTTGTCAACTATCTCTTTCGCCATTTCATTTGCTCTGGGCCAGTAAAAACCCGCTCGGTACGCTTCAGCCACAATGGTCCGAGAGGACGCATGATGGCCATAGGTCCCCGAGTGGATGTCGTTGAGAATCATTCGACCCTCTTCCGGTGTTATGCATTTCTGGCTGACTCCAGTCGCACTTTCTCTGTACAACTGTCCCCTCATGACCGTAAAGGCTTTGGATCAACGGACGATCTGCCGAGCCTCTTCTTCATTTTCTGGGAGCTCTTTCCTTAGAATATACGCGATGTAGGGCACTGTCCAGTCGGGAGTGATAACCAGAACTTCCATGATTAAGTCGACCACAGCTGGGACCTCAACTTCAGTCGGATCTGTGGCGCTTTTTGGCTGCGAGGCTTCTTCAGTGAAAGGATCTTCTTGAACTGACGGCGTGTGAACATGCTCCAAAAACACACCACTCGGGATGGCTTATCTTTTGGAACCTATCTTCGCCAAGTCATCAGCTGCTTGGTTTTTCAGTCGGGGTACGTGATGAAGCTCTAACCCCTCGAACTTCTTCTCCAGCTTTCTTACTGCGTTGCAGTAACCAGTCATAGCTGGGCTTTTGACGTCCCACTCCTTCATCACTTGGTTAACCACCAAATCCGAGTCGCCGTAGACCATGAGGCGACAGACGCCGAGTGAAATGGCCATACGCAACCCATACAAAAGTGCTTTGTATTCTGCTTCATTGTTGGAGGAGTCAAAGTGAATCTGAGCTTGTCTCCTCGGGGGGAAACCAACACTACCCCAGCACCGGAACCATTCAGCATTTTAGAGCCATCAAAGAACATAGTCCAGTGCTCCGAGTGAATTTGAGTCGGTAACTGCTGTTCAGTCCACTCGGCGAGGAAATCTGCTATTGCTTGGGACTTGATAGCTTTTTTTGCCTCAAATCTGATATCAAGGGGAAGGAGTTCAATCGCCCATTTTGCCACTCGACCAGTTGCATCTCTGTTGTGCAGAATCTCTAATAAGGGGGCGTCGCTGAGGACTGTGATGGTATGGTCAGAGAAGTAGTGAGCAAGTTTCTTCGTGGTCATATAAATCCCATATACAAGCTTCTGATAATGAGGGTATCATTGCTTTGATGGGGTCAGGACTTCAGAAATGTAATATACTGGGCACTGAACTTTGAAGGCTTTCCCTTCTTCTTCCCGCTCGACCGTAAGTACTGTACTGACGACTTGTCATGTGGCTGCAATGTAAAGCAGCAAAGGCTCTTTGCTGATCGGCGCAGCAAGCACCGGCTGGGTGGAAAGCAGGGTTTTTAACTCTGCAAACGCTGCGTCAGCTTCAGGAGTCCACTGAACTTGTCTGACTTCTTCATCAGTCGGTAAAGAGGCAATGCCTTCTCACCGAGACGAGAGATGAATCGACTTAAAGCGGCCAAGCAACCAGTAAGCTTCTGAACATCGTGCACACGCACAGGTCATTTCGTTCGGAGTATAGTGCCCACTTTCTCTGGTTTGCATCGATTCCTCGTTCGGAAACGAGGAAACTAAGTAACTTTCCGCCAGGAACTCCGAATGTGCACTTGGATGGATTAAGCTTGATATCATACCTCGTGAGGTTGGCAAATGTTTCAGCAAGGTCAGTCAGCAGGTCGGAACCTTTCCGTGACTTGACCATAATGTCATCCATGTATGCTTCCACATTCCGACTGATTTGAGTGAGCAAACACTTCTGAATCATCCTCATGAACGTGGCTCCGGCATTCTTGAGGCCGAATGGCATGGTGACATAACAGAAGCACCAGAATGGGGTGATGAAAGCTGTTTTGATCTCATCGGGACCAAACAGACGGATCTGATGGTACCCGGAATAAGCGTCTAAGAAACACAGTCGCTCACATCCCGCAGTCGAGTCGACTATTTGGTCGATGCGGGGAAGAGGAAAATGATCTTTCGGGCAGGCCCGATTGATATGTTTAAAGTCAAAGCACATGCAAAGTGAGTTGTCCTTTTTGGGGACCATGACCACATTGGCGAGCCACTCGGAGTGGTAAATCTCTCAGATAAACTCTGCTGCTAAGAGCCGAGCCACCTCCTCGCCAATAGCCTTCCTTTTCTGGACGGCGGACCATTGCAGATGTTCCTTGACAGGTTTTGCCTTTGAATTGACTCACAGATGGTGCTCAGCCAGCCCCCTGGGTACACCTGGCACGTCAGAAGGTTTCCATGCAAAGATGTCCCAGTTCTCACAGAGGAACTGGATGAGCGCGTCTTCCTATTTTGGGTCGAGTGTTGTGGAGATATGAGTTGGAGCAGCGTTGGGGTCAGTCGGGTGGATGTGAACTGGTTTTGTCTCACCGGACGACTGAAATGCTGATTCTGTAGCGGGCTTCTTGGCCCGCAACAAATCACTCGGGTCTGCATTTCTCTGATGTTCCTGCCACTCTTCTGCCACCATTTGAGCATCAATGATCTTTGAGCCTTTCTGGAAGCACTCTTCCGCCTTCTTGTGATTACCAGTGACAGTGAACACGCCTTTAGGGCCAGGCATCTTCAATTTGAGGTACACGTAACATGGTCAAGCCATAAAACGTGCATCAGCTGGCCTGCCCAAAATGGCGTGGTAGGTATTCTGGAAATCTACAACCTCAAATGTCAGCTTTTCTTTGCGGAAGTTCTTGGAATCACCAAAAACCACATCGAGAGCAATCTGGCCGAGTGATGCGGCCTTCTTGCCAGGAATGACTCCATAGAAACTCATGTTGCTTGAACTGAGTCTGGACATCGGAATGCCCATTCCTTTCAGCGTCTCAGCGTACAGTATATTCAAACTACTGCCGCCATCCATCTACACTTTAGTCAGTCGAGTGCCCTCAACGACTGGGTCGACCACTAGAGCTTGCCTCCCAAGGGTGGCTATGTGTGTTGGGTGATCAGACTTATCGAATGTGATGGCCGTCTAAGACCACTTCAGATAATTGGGCGTCGCCGGAGCGGCCATATTCACCTCTCAGTTTATAACTTTCAGTCGGTTTTTGCTCTCGACGTCAGCAAAAATCATCAGGGTGGAATTGACAGGCGGATATTCTTTGTCACTGTCCTCCTTGTCCTCAACTTTGTCCGACTCTTTTTCCTTGTCCTTGTACTGTTTCCCTTGGAACTGCTGTATCAGGAGTCGACACTGTCGAGTGGTATGCTTCGGGTAAATGAAATTACCCTCTTCATCTTTCTTGGTGTGGATGTGACATGGTAAATCCATCACGTCGTTTCGTTCTTTATCCTTTACTTTCTTGGGGTTCCAAGGCCCCTTGGGCTTTCCTTTGAACTTCCCTTGAGTCACGACCAAGGCTTCTCCAGGAGCAGCTGGCTCGGCTTTCCGCTTTTGCTTTCGACTGGAGTTCCCTCATCCGGTTTCCTCGTCATTTCCACCGCCGATCTGGACAGCCACTCGGTAGTCCTCAAGCCAAGTGTCGGGCTTAGACTCACCGTTGAACTTGCTGACTCTAGTCGCCAACCTGAAGTTAGGAGGAATCACCACGGCTCTGATGACTCTGTTGAAACACTCTTGTCCGGAGACATGCACTCGGCTGCTGGTGGGTGCATCTCTGTCGTTACCCTCTCTGTGGGCTCTGTTCCGGTCGACCAGGCCTTAAACGATGATGGATCTCACATCAAAGCCTGGTTCCCTAGGGTCGACCGGAATCCTTCGTCCGCCACTGTGCTGGCGTCTATCATCCTGCTGTCGAGGCACATAGGACCCACCCCTTGGGGGGGATTGGGCACTCGACATTGATCGTTGTAATCGAATCGGTGATCATACTGCTCATGGTTTCTGTACTGGTCGTTCTGGTCACCATGCCCTTCACGCCTCGGGGGCGATCTGGGGCTATGAGCCGACTGGACTATGTTTGCTGCCACGGATCTGATGTGAATCCTGTTCCGCAACTGTGATACTACTGAATTCTAATCTCCTGCCGCCCGGAGCAAATCTCTGACCTGCATCAAGCCTCTGCCAGCATCTGACTGGGAAGGCTGAATTGATTCTGCTATACGGGCTGCAGCTGCTAAATTCTGAATCGGAGTTCGATATACTTGAGTTGGAGGTGGAAAGAGCTGGCGTCGACTGGAGTCAAGGATCCGTTGCCGCGCGCGCTCGTCAAGTGCTCGCTGAAGGTTCTCCAGTCGAGTGCGCTCAGCCAAATTGGCTAAGCGTGCGTCATCCAAGGCCCGAGCCTCAGGGGTTTCTCCAACGATTGGAGTGTGAAGCGCATCCACGTTCCGGCGGCGAAGTTCTTCCCTCTGCAGCGAATTGAGGGGCTCGGGGAGGTATTCTTCATGGACGTGTGACGGATCGCCTCCACCGTTACCTCCCTCGACACCTTGAAAGCCGGGGGGACTGAGTGGTCCATTGACCATCAGGACCTCTGCCGTTGGATCACTGCTGTCGCACTCGAATGCAGTCTCTGCGGAGCCAGTCGACAGGTCGAACAGGCCATAGAGAGATTCATCGGGCTCGATTGTCGCAACTTGGGCGGTCGTCGACTAGCGAGCCACCGCGTGCCTCACCCACCGCTGAAGCCTCGACCGACTGGAGCGCTTGTGCCGGCGGGAAGCCGGGAGGGAGGATGACACAAAAACCGGCCGATACTGGGTCGACGGTTGCCGCAGAAGGACGCCACGGACGCACGCTTGAAAGTGCGTAGCCCCGCGGACTGGGAGCGCGTCGACGTCGAGCGGAGCCTCCTGCAGCCAGGTAGAGTCGTCGGCGACGAACGTGAGCGCGCCGAGACGGATCTCGCGGCCCTCAACCAAAACTCCACCTGAAACCATGATGATGGGAATCGGAAAAATTGCAACTTCTCCAATAAGTGGCTAAGACACCTGCCCCATGGTGGGCACCAATTGTCGTGGTTCTAAGTCTGACAGTAATGTAGGGGTGTACTAAGGAGAGGCAAGATCCTAGCTATGGAGTAGTTGTGCACACAAGAGTTTTACGAGTTCAGGCCCTTCTCGGAGGAAGTAACAACCCTACGTCTCGGTGCCCAGAGGCGGTCGACTGGATTATATGTGTGAGAGTTACAGGGGTGCGAACCCTTCTGCCTGTGGAGGGGGTGGCTTATATACAGTTCAATGTACATAAAGGCCAGACGTTACTGGTAACGCCTTACATAAAGTGATACCATGGCCATAAATACTACTTAATAGCAGACCGTTTGGATGTAGAGTGACCTTAGATCTTCTGGCGGTCGAGTGAGTCTTCATGGTCGACTGTCTTCGAGTCCGTCGAGTGGAATCCTTCCAGGTCGACTGAAAGGTAGTTCCTTCTAGAGATGTCCTTGGGGAGGGTATTTTGGACAGGTTCGTGACCCTACCCTAGGTACATGGCTTTATCAGGCACCGTCCTTGAGCGCCATGGGAAACCAGTTTGCCATGACCTTCTCATCTCCGTTGGCCGCCTCGATGCTCAGCTCATAGAGCTGCAAGAACTCCGCAGGGTCGGGGGTACCGTCGTAGTGAGGAGGCAGGTCCGGCTTGAACTTGCCCGGCCAAGCGACGCTATGCAGCTCGGAGGTGAAGGCGCGACAACCTGCTGTGGTCACCAGGGCCCTTTCCTGACGTGGAGCTTGTTCTTGACGGTACCCGCGCACCACCGCCAGCGGCAGTGCGCGGCCTTGTCGCGCTGGTGCAAGGAGCACGGGGGCGCCCTCTTGAGGCCGAGGGATTTCTTAGCAGCTTCTTTCTTGTTGCGCGGGCGCTGGATGCGGTGGGTCACGTCCAGGGGCTGCGCGCCTTGGAGCTAGGGCGCCGTCTTGGGGCAGAGGTGGTGGAGGCGCTCCATGAGCCGTGTCGCCCGTACCTGGCGGAGGGCGAGGCACCGAGAGGGACGCCGCGGGAGAGCCCCCTGCGGCGCTGACGAGCTCGGTGATGCGAGCGAGCCATTTTTCGTATTGGTCATCGACGGGGCGGTAGTGCGTGAGCTCACGTACCAGAAGCAGCGTGGCCTGCACGTCCGTGGGGGCGCGACGAGCGTGGGACGACAAACCGGCCGGGGTCAGCGACGGAGTGGTGGTGTGGCCTTCCCGCCGCACTGAGGGGTGCAGCAAGGATGCTTGTTGCTCGTTCCCCGCCGGGCCGGTGGCGGCGTTGGCGGCAGGCGACGGAGAACGATGAGGAGGTCCGCCGACAGGAGCCATCTGGGCGACGCGTAAGGCGAGAGCGGCCCGGCGCTCAGCGTGGGCTCGGCGAGCATCCAACATGGACGCGACGAAGCAATGGGACGCGGATCAATGGAAGGAAGATTTCGGCGCACCCCTACCTGGCGCGTCAAGTGTCGGATATCGGGTTCCGGCAAAACCCTTAAGGTTCGAACCCTAGGGAGCGCACGAAGATTTCCCCCTGCCTAAACATGCCCTCAGCCTCGCCGTGATCCCTAAGCTATCTCAACAAACTCACAGCACAACAGACACAGGGTTATACAGGTTCAGGCTACCATTGTGGTGTAATACCCTACTCCTGTGTGGAGGTGGATTGCCTCTTGGGCTGATGATGAACAGTACAAGGGAAGAACAGCCTTGTGAGGAGAGGTGTTCTTGGGTTGGTGTGGTGTTCTGCTTGGGAAGGATTCGATCTAGATTAGTTGCCCTATCTACTGTGCTGGCTAGCCCTATTTATAGAGGCCCAGGTCCTCTCCCCAAATATTGAGCGGGAAGGGATCCAACAAAGGCCATTTTGAAAGGGGACAGCTAGTACAAGCTATCCTGACTAAAGGTGGTCTTCGCCTGTCAAAGGCGCTAGTGATGACGCCGTCTTGGGCTCCACGGTGACCTCCATCCTGCCGTCCTGCTAGTCTTGGTCTTGTTGAACCGATATGGAAACCTTTGCCTGATGCCTTGGTACTCCGTGCCTGTGCTTGCCCCCTTAGCACCAATGGGGAAACGAGGACAATGCGCGCGCTAGCGCCCGCCTGGCTTTGGTCGTCATGGCTTGTGTCATGGGAACCTCGCGAGGTACCCCTTGCCTTGATCTCTCTGCCTCCTCGCGAGCCTGTCTGGTGAGGCCGCCCCTGAGGAGGCCTTGTGTCATCTGCCCCGCGAGGCTTGGCCCCTCGCGAGGGTCTTGAGTGTTGGTTGATGAAGACGGGTCATACTGGGCCTCTGGTGGAGCCACGCCACGGGCCGCAGGCAGGCAAGTCTGGGGACCCCCGTTCCCAGAACGTCGACATCCACCTATGTACATAAGCACATCAGTAGAACCAGTCTCATGAACGCGTTCATGTAATGTCGGTCCGGGCCGCTTCATCCAAGAATACTGCCAAATCAAAGCATGACATGATGGTATGCAGTACAACTATTATCACCCACAATTCTTTGAGTTCTACTCGTGCATATAACATCTACGCATAGACCTCGCTCGGATGCCACTGTTGGGGAACGCAGTAATTTCAAAATTTTCCTATGATCAACAGAAGATCTATCTAGGTGATGCATAGCAACGAGGGGGAGAGTGTGTCCACGTACCCTCGTAGACCTAAAGCGGAAGTGTTAAGTAACGCGGTTGATGTAGTTTAAGGTCTTCGCGATCCAACCGATCAAGTATCGAACAATCGACACCTCCGCGATCTACACCCGTTCAGCTCGGTGACATCCCTTGAACTCTAGATCCAGCTGAGGCCGAGGGAGAGTTCCATTAGCACGACGGCGTGGTGACGGTGATGATGAAGTTACTGGCGCACGACTTCGTGTAAGCACTACAACGGTATGACCGAGGTGGAAAACTGTGGAGGGGGACACCGCACACGGCTAAAAGATCAACTTGTGTGTTTGTGGGGTGCCCCTCCCCCGTATATAAAGGAGGAGAGGGGAAGCCGGCCGGCCCTCCTTAGCGCTCCCCCAAGAGGGGAATCCTACTAGGACTCCAAGTCCTAGTAGGTTTCCACCAAAAGGGAGAGAGGGGAAAGGAAGGAGAGGGAGAGGGAGAAGGAAAGGGGGGCGCCACCCCCCTTCCTAGTCCAATTTCGACTCAAGGGGGAGGGGGCGCACGGACTGCCCTGGCCACTGATGGGGTCATGTACCTAGGGTAGGGTCACAAACCTGATCTAAGTACCCTGCCCAAATACACCCTTAGAAGAGGTCACCTTCCAGTCGACCAACGAGGGACTCACTCGACTGACTTGAAGGACTCGACCACGAAGACTCACTCGACCACCAGAAGGTCAAGAGGCACTCTGCACTACAACGGCCTGTAATTAAGTAGACTTTATGATAGTAAAGACACTTTATGTGGGGCGTTACCAGTAACGCCCCGGACTTAACTCACCTTAAACCCTCTCCTACGTGGGCTGGCTGGGGTCCTGGCGCACTCTATATAAGCCACCCCGCTCCACAGGTAGAGGGGTTCGGCACCTTGTAACTCATAAACACATAATCCACTCGACCGCCTCTGGGCTCCGAGACGTAGGGCTTTTACTTCTTCCGAGAAGGGCCTGAACTCGTACATCCCTTGTGTTTACAACCTCTCCATAGCTAGGACCTTGCCTCTCCATACCTACCCCCCACTCTACTGTCAGGCTTAGAACCACGACAGTTGGCGCCCACCGTGGGGCAGGTGTTTTAGCGATTTTGTGGGGAAGTTGCGATTCTTCCGAGTACTTTCATCATGGTGGCTGCTGGAGTTTTGGTCGAGGGTCGAGAGATCCGTCTCGGCGCTCTCACCTTCATCGCCGACGACTCCACCTGGCTCTAGGAGGCTCCACTCGACGTTGATGCGCTCCCCGTCCGCGGTGCGACGCATTTTCGCGCATGTGTCCGCGGCGTTCTGCTGCGGCAACCGTCGACCCCGTATCGGTCGACATCCCCATCGACCACCTTCCCGGTCTCCCGCCAGCGCAAGCGCTCGGGCCGGTCGAGGATTCAGCGGTGGGTGAGGCACGCGGTGGCTCGCCATATGGCCACCACCCAAGTTGCAGCAATCGAGCCCGACGAATCTCTCTACGGCCTGTTCGATCTGTCGACTGGCTCCATAGAGACCGCATCCGAGTGCGATAGCAGTGATCCAGCGGCGGAAATCCTGATGGTCGACGGGCCCCGCAGTCCCCCTGGCTTCGCCCGTGATGGTGGAGCAGGCGACGGAGGCGACCCCAGACGAGATCACGAAGAGTACCAGCCCGAGCCACTCGACTCTCTGCAAAGAGAAGAACTTCGCCACAGGAACGTGGATGTCCTGCGTACTCCCATCACAGGAGAAACCCCCGAGGCTCGCGCCTTGGAGGAGGCACGTTTGGCCAATTTGGCCGAACGCACTCGACTGGAGAATCTTCAGCGAGCACTCGACGAGCGTGCGCGGCAACGAGTTCCCGACACCAGTCGACGTCAACTCTTCCCGCCGACTCAGGTATATCGAACCCCAATCCAGAATTTAGCAGCTGCGACCCGTATAGCAGAGTCCATCCAGCCTTCTCAGTCGGAAGCTGGCAGAGGCTTGATGCAGATCAGGGATCTGCTCCGGGCAGCAGGAGATCAGAATTCGGCCGTGTCGCAGTCGCGCAACAGAATTCACAGTCGATCTGTCGCTGCGAATACGGTTCAGTCGGCTCACAGCCCCAGATCGCCTCCACGGCGTGAAGGGCGCGAGAATCGACGAGACCAACATGGTGACCGACTCGACCGAGATGATAGGCGTCGAGTACCCAATTCCCCTCCGAGAGATGGGTCTTACGCTCCTCGGTAGCAAGATGACAGACGTCAGCTCAGTGCGGGGCGAAGAGTTCCAGTCGACCCCAGAGAACCAGGTTTCGACGCGCGATCCATTATCGTGCAAGGTTTGGTCGACCGGAACAGAGCCCATTGAGGTGGACTCGATAGAGATGCGCCCACAAGCAGTCGAGTGCATGTTTCTGGTCCTGAATGTTTCAGCAGAGCTATCAGAGCCGCAGTTATCCCTCCCAATTTCAGGTTGGCAACAGGAGTCAGCAAGTTCACTGGTGAGTCTAAGCCTGAAACTTGGCTTGAGGACTACCGAGTGGCAGTTCAGATTGGTGGTGGGAACGACGAGGTGGCCATGAAGCATTTGCCCCTCATGCTGGAAGGTTCTGCCAGGGCATGGTTGACTCAATTACCTCCTAGCAGCATTTACACTTGGGAAGATCTGTCCCGAGTGTTCATCAGAATGTTTGAAGGAACTTGCAAGTGACCAGCTGGACTGACAGAGTTGCAAGTCTGCGTGCAGAAGACCAATGAGACTCTCAGAGAGTATATTCAGAGATGGATCACTTTGCACCATACTGTGGAGAATGTGTCTGATCATCAGGCAGTCTGTGCCTTTAAAGATGGCGTCAAGAACAGAGAATTGAGTTTGAAGTTTGGTCGAACCGGTGACATGACCTTGAGTCGGATGATGGAGATTGCTACCAAGTACGCCAACGGCGAAGAAGAAGACCGACTCCGAAGCAGCAAGCACAAGTCGAGTCGGTCGGAAAAAGGAAACACCAGTCGGAAACAGAAGCGGAAGGCTGAACCGGCAGCTCCTGGAGAGGCTCTGGCTGTGACTCAGGGAAAGTTTAAAGGGAAACCAAAAGGATCCTGGAACCCTAAGAAGGTAAAGGATAAAGAAGGGAACGACGTAATGGATATGCCATGTCACATCCACACGAAGAAAGACGAAGAGGGGAATATCATCTACCCGAAGCACACCACTCGCCAATGTCGGCTCCTGATCCAGCAGTTTCAGGGAAAACAGTCTAATAACAAGGAGAAGGAGTCGGACAAGGCCGAAGACAAGGAGGACAGTGAGGAAGGATATCCGCATATCAACTCTACTCTAATGATCTTTGCAGATGTGGAGAGCAAGAGTCGATTGAAAGTAATTAACCGTGAGGTGAACATGGTTGCCCCAGCAAAAGCAAATTATCTGAAATGGTCCCAAACACCCATCACCTTCGACCAATCTGATCACCCGACTCATATTGCCACCCCTGGGAGGCAAGCTTTGGTGGTCGATCCAGTTGTTGAAGGCACTCGACTGACAAAAGTGCTTATGGACGGTGGTAGTGGGTTGAATTTGCTATATCCAGACACACTGAAAGGAATGGGCATTCCGATGTCCTGACTGAGCACCAGTAACATGAGCTTTCATGGAGTTATACCAGGAAAGAAAGCCGAGTCACTCGGCCAAATAGCTCTGGACGTGGTGTTTGGCGATTCGAAACATTTTCGCAAAGAGAAGTTGACGTTCGAGGTCGTGGATTTTCAGAGTGCATATCATGGCATTTTGGGGAGACCAGCTTATGCACGATTCATGGCTCGACCATGTTACGTGTACCTCAAACTGAAGATGCCCGGCCCCAAAGGAGTGATCACTATCACCGGTGATCGGAAAAAGGCAGAAGAGTGCTTCCAAAAAGGCTCAAAGATTGCTGATTCCCAGGTGACAGCGGTCGAGTTCGAAGAATACAAGCAAAATGCAGATCCGAGTGACTTGCTGCGATCCAAGAAACCTGCCACAGAGTCCGCATTTCAGTCGTCCGGTGAGACGAAGCCTGTTCACATTCACCCGACCGACCCCGATGCAGCTCCGACCCACATCTCCACAACACTCGACCCGAAATAGGAAGAAGCGCTCATCCAGTTCCTCCGTGAGAACTGGGACATTTTTGCATGGAAGCCCGCTGACATGCCAGGTGTTCCCAGGGGACTGGCTGAGCATCGCCTAAGAGTCGACTCATCTGCAAAACCAGTCAAAGAGCATCTTCGGCGGTCCGCCGTCTAGAAGAGAAAAGCCATTGGTGAGGAAGTGGCTCGACTGTTGACGGCAGGATTTATCCGAGAGATATACCACTCCGAGTGGCTCGCTAATGTCGTCATGGTTCCTAAGAAGGACAAATCACTCCGAATGTGCATTGATTTCAAGCACATCAATCGGGCCTGCCCGAAAGATCATTTTCCTCTCCCTCGCATAGATCAAATTGTTGACTCGACCGCGGGATGCGAGAGACTGTCTTTTCTAGACGCCTACTCCGGGTACCACCAGATCCGTCTGTACGGACCCAACGAGGTAAAAACAGCTTTCATCACTCCACTCGGGTGCTTCTGCTATATCACCATGCCATTCGGCCTCAAGAATGCCGGAGCCACATTTATGCGAATGATTTAGAAGTGTCTACTCACTCAAATCAGTCGGAATGTGGAAGCGTATATGGATGACATCGTCGTCAAGTCACGAAAAGGTTCCGACCTGCTCGCTGACCTCGCCGAAACATTTGCCAACCTCAGAAGGTATGATATCAGGCTCAATCCATCAAAGTGCACATTTGGAGTTCCTGGTGGCAAGTTACTCGGTTTTCTCGTTTCCGAACGAGGAATCGACGCTAATCCAGAGAAGATTGGCACTATTCTCCGAATGAAACGCCCTGTGCGAGTGCACGATGTCCAGAAGCTTACTGGATGCTTGGCTGCATTAAGTTGATTCATCTCACGACTCGGTGAAAAGGCATTGCCTCTTTACCGACTGATGAAGAAGGCAGACAAGTTCGAGTGGACTCCAGAAGCTGATGCATCGTTTGCCGAGCTAAAAGCTCTGCTCTCCACCCAGCCGGTGCTTGCTGCTCCAATCAGCAAAGAGCCTCTGTTGCTCTATATCGCAGCCACAGGACAAGTCGTCAGTACTGTGCTTACGGTCGAGCGGGAAGAAGAAGGAAAAGCTCTCAAAGTTCAGCGCCCAGTGTATTATTTGTCTGAAGTCTTGACTCCATCCAAGAAGAGATATCCTCATTATCAGAAGCTTGTGTATGGAATATACATGACCACAAAGAAGGTTGCTCATTATTTCTCTGATCATTCCATCACAGTCGTCAGCGACGCTCCACTATCAGAAATTTTGCACAACAGAGATGCAACTGGTCGAGTGGCCAAATGGGCGATTGAACTTCTTCCCCTTGATATCAAGTTCGAGGCAAAGAAAGCCATTAAGTCCCAGGCAATAGCAGATTTCCTCACCGAGTGGATTGAACAGCAGCAGCCGACTGAAGTTCACTCGGAGCAGTGGACCATGTTCTTTGATGGCTCTAAGATGTTGAATGGTTTCGGTGTTGGGGTTGTTCTGGTTTCCCCTAGAGGAGATAAGCTCAGATATGTGCTCCAGATTCACTTTGATTCCTCCAACAATGAGGCAGAATATGAGGCCCTTTTATATGGGTTGCGCATGGCCATTTCACTCGGCGTCCATCGCCTGATGGTCTATGGCGACTCGGATTTAGTGGTCAACCAAGTGATGAAGGAGTGAGACGTGAGAAGCCCAGCCATGACTGGATACTGTAGTGCAGTGAGGAAGCTGGAAAAGAAGTTCGAGGGGTTGGAGCTCCATCATGTACCCCGACTGAAAAATCAAGCAGCTGATGATCTAGCAAAGATATGTTCCAAGAGAGAAGCCATTCCGAGTGGTGTGTTCTTGGAGCATATACACACTCCGTCAGTCAAAGAAGATCCTTTCACCGAAGAAGCTCCACAGCCTAAGAGTGCCACGGATCCGACTGAGGTTGAAGTCCCAGAAGTGGTCGACTTGGTCATGGAGATCTTGGTGGTCATTCCCGATTGGACAGTTCCATATATCGCGTATATCCTGAGAAAAGAGCTCCCGGAGGATGAGGAAGAGGCTCGACAGATTGTCCGTCGATCTAAGGCCTTTACCATAATCAAAGGACAGTTATACAGAGAAAGCGCGACTGGAGTTGGTCAGAAGTGCATAACGCCGGAAGAAGGTCGAATCATCCTTAATGATAGTCACTCGGGGACCTGCGGTCATCATGCGTCCTCTCGGACTATCGTGGCCAAAGCATACCGAGCCGGATTTTACTGGCCAAAGGCGAATGAGATGGCAAAGGAGATAGTGGATAAGTGTGGGGGATGTCAGTTTTACTCGAATATGTCGCACAAGCCTGCATCAACCCTGAAGACCATTCCACTCGTCTGGCCTTTCGCCGTATGGGGGTTGGACATGGTCGGTCCTTTGAGAACAGGGCGAAGTGGCTTCACGCATGTACTGGTGGCAGTCGACAAGTTCACCAAGTGGATTGAGGCTAAACCAATCAAGAACCTTGACGCCGGTACTGCTGTTAGCTTCATCAGGGAACTAATATTCAGATATGGAGTCCCGCACAGCATCATTACGGATAATGGGTCGAACTTTGACTTGGAGGAATTCAGAGATTTCTGTAACTCTCAAGGCACACGGGTCGACTACGCTTCAGTCGCCCATCCGCAGTCGAATGGACAAGCGGAGCGAGCCAATGGCCTGATTCTCAAGGGATTGAAACCCCGACTGATGCGTGATCTCAAGCATGCAGCTGGAGCTTGGGTCAACGAACTTCCCTCAATGCTTTGGGGACTGCGGACCACACCTAATCGGTCGACCGGAAGAACTCCATTCTTCTTGGTCTACGGAGCTGAAGCAGTGTTGCCGAGTGATCTTCTCCACAATGCTCCTCGAGTTGAAATCTACAACGAAGCAGAAGCTGAACAAGCGCGACAGGACGTAGTCGACCTTTTAGAGGAAGAAAGGGAGATGGCTCTGATCTGGTCGACCATCTACCAACAAGACTTGCGTCGTTTCCACGCCAGGAATGTGAGAGGTCGAGCCTTCCAGGAAGGAGATTTGGTTCTCCGAGTGGATCAGCACAAACCACACAAGCTTGCTCCTTCTTGGGAAGGTCCCTTCAACGTCACCAAGGTTCTCCACAACGGGGCGTACCGTCTTTACAACGTCGAGCATAATATCGACGAGCCCCGAGCTTGGAACGCGGAACTACTCCGCCCATTTTACACTTAAGGTTTATCACTCGGATGAGTTGCAATAAAGTACTTCTGTAGTTCATGGACCTCAAAATAATAGTGTCATAGTTCCTCCATAATTTTTGTCACTTTTTATTTTTGTCCAATAAAATTCCCCCTCAGTGGGTGATTAGCCGCGAATCCGTTCCGCCTAAGTTTGTAAAAAATCCTACCGAGTGGTGAGCCAGACACCCACTCGGAGGCTTAGCTACGAATCCGTTTCGCCTAAGTTATCTAAAATCCTACCGAGTGGTAAGCCGGACTTCCACTCGGGGGCTTAGCTGCAGCCCTGTGCTCGCCTAAGTTATCAAAAATCCTACCGAGTGAAGAGCAAACCTCTCACTCGGGGGCTTAGCTGCAGTCCAAGTACTCGCCTAAGTTATCAAAAATCCTACCGAGTGAAGAGCAAACCTCTCACTCGGAGGCTTAGCTGCAGTCCAAGAACTCGCCTAAGTTATCAAAAATCCTACCGAGTGAAGAGCAAACCTCTCACTCGGAGGCTTAGCTGCAGTCCAAGTACTCGCCTAAGTTATCAGAAATCCTACCGAGCGAAGAGCAAACATCTCACTCGGGGGCTTAGCTG